>NC_071576.1:28808491-29108491 GCF_024509145.1 Vidua macroura | reverse complement strand
GTGATGTTCACAGTTAATAAAAAATACCAGCAAGGTTTATGCTGACAGATATGGAATTATTTACTTCAAGTCTGGAAAATTGTATTGGTATGTGTCAGCCAACAATAATGATTTCTATAAGTATTAAAGGGCTGAGTGGACCTGTCAAAAGTAAAAGAGTTTTACAAGCAGTGAAAAACAAAAATTTAATGTTGTGTTCCTACAAGAAAACTTGTACAGGTCAGCAATCAAAATATTTGAGAGCAAGATGGGCTTAAAACAGTGTTATCATAAGACAATAGAAAGCCTTGGGTTGGACGTGACCTTAAAGTTCCAACACCCTGTCATAGCCATGATTCATCCCACTAGATCATGTTGTTCAGGGCTCCATCCAACCCAGCCTTGAACACTTACAGGCACAGGAGATCCAGGTTTTCTGGGTAACATGTTCCAGTGCCTCACCACCCTCACAGTAAAGAATTTCTTCCTAATATCTAATTTAAACCTATCAGTTTAAAGCCTTTCCCACTTTCATATCCTTACACGTTGTTGAAGTCATTCCTCTTTTTCATAAGCTCCAAATACTGGAAGGCTGCAGTGAGATCTCCCTAGAGCCTTCTCTTCTCCATGCTCAAATACCTCAGTTCTCTCAGCCTTTCTTCATAGAAGAGGTGTTCCAGCCATCAGATCATCTTATTGGCCCTTTGGACTTGGTGCAACAGGTTCACATTTCTTGTACTGAGGACTCCAGACCTGGACACAGCACCCTTCGTGGTGTTTCATCAGGACAGGGGAGAGGAGGAGAATCACCTTCCTCAGCCTTGCTTCTTTTGGTGCAGCCCAGGGTGCAGTTGGCCTACTGGGCTGTGAGTGCACACTATTGGATCATATCAGGGTTTTCATCCATGAGAACCTGCAATTCTTTCTCCACAGAGCTGCTCCCAAGGAGTTCTTGATCCAGATTCTACGCATGTCTGGTATTGCCCCAGCTCTGGTACATGGGCAATGCAACCCTTGCATTTAGATTTGTGGAACTTCATGAGGGTCTTATGGGCTTTCAGCCTGTTTGTGGCTGTTTCTCAGACATATTGCTGCCCAAGACAGTTTAACAGGGAAGGAAATGGATTTTTTTCTATCTCAACACAACCTCAGTGCCCACAAAGACTTATTTTGTCCACATATAATTTGCAAAATAGAAACATATTCTTATTTGGGTTTGTATGACAAGGTTTGGGTAACCAGAGCTGATGGTGGGTGAACAGGTGTATTTTCTCTGAGAAACTACAGGAGCTTTCCCTGTGTCTAACAGATCCAATGCCAGCTGGCTCCAAGATGAATCCACCTCTGGTCAAGGCTGAGTCCATCAGCTGCAACCCATGATGCAGTCCATGGTGAGTCGGGCTGTGCCCCTGTAGCCCATGGAGGTCCATAAGGAAGCAGAGATCCAACTGCAGCCTGTGGAGAACCCTATGTCAGAGCAGGTAGATGTGCCCAAAGGAGGCTGCGATTTCATGGGAGGCCTACACTGGAGCAGGGTCCTCAGAGGACCTGTGGACCCATGAAGAGGGTCCACATGCTGGAGCAGGTTTGCTGGCTGGATACCACAAGGAGCCCGCACCAGAGCAGGTTTTTTTTGAAGGACTGTAGCCTGTGGAAGAGACCCACTCTGGAGAAGTTAATGAAGGTCATGGGAAGGATTCACACTGGAGAAGTTCATGGAGGACTTTCTCCTGTTGGAGGGATCCTGGAGAAGTGGAAAGTGTCCTCTCCCCAAGGAGGAAGCAGAGGCAGAAACAAAGTTAACAAAGTAACCCCTATTCCCTGATTCACTTCTTGGAGAATGAGTCAGATAGTCAAGAATAGGAATGTTAGGCCCAGTAAGGACTAGCAGGGGGAAGGTGTGTTTAAGATTTGGTTCTACTTCTCATTATCCTACTCTATGACATGATTTACAACAAATTCAATTAATTTCCCCAAGTGGAGTATGGTTTGTCTGTGATGGTAATCAATGAGTTATCTCTTCATGTCCTTATCTCAATCCATGAATTTTTCATCATATTTTTTTCTGTCCCTCTTGTCCAGAGGAGAGGGGAGTGATAGAATGGCTTTCATTGGTACCTGGCAGCCTGTCCACAGCAGCCAAGGTCAAACCACCACAATATTATTTAAAAAATAAAGGAATAATTGTAACTAAAGCAAACCAGAACTTAATCTCTCATTTTATAGAGATCTTAATAAAAGACAGATGAAGAAGTTATATTGGTGGACAAGAAAAAATCAGTGCGATCATAATTTTGCGTGATCAAAAGAGTTGAGAGTTATGCGAAAGAGAATTTCTGAAAAAAAAAAAAAACAAACAGCTATACCTTTCTGTTAGAAAGAATTCCTTAATGACTCTTGAAAGGTGATAATAGGGTGATAAATTTGTATTTTGTTGAAAATAAGGTCACAGACACCACATCCCAAATGAACCCTGTTCTCTGACCTAACTATACGTATAAACAGTCTCCAGAATGAAAACAGAATACATAGTTTCTGAAGGCAATTACAGAAACACATTCACAAAGCAAAATGTGTCAAAACCAGGTTGACACAGACAAATTTTCCCATCTGTCATAGCAAACGCTTATAAATATTGAATAATTAACCCACAAAATTGAAGCAATTTTTTTTCAGGAAGCCCCAGCTTACCAGCTATATGTAGCTGCTTCTTACTTTGTGCTCATGAAAACTTGCTCATGTTTTATATCTTAGAGGGTGATGGGAAATCTCTACCTCATTATATAAATTAGCTACTGAAGCTACAGAGCCCAGACATACAACTAAACACCAATGTGTTTGGTGTCAGATGTGATTATGTTAGGGATTCATTCCTCTGTGTTTAAATAATAGCTGAAGGAACTCATAGTAGCCTGGAGCTCTGTGGAAAACAAACTACTCTGCTAATGCATGAGAAAGACCAAAAGTGCAGTAAGAAGCCATCAGGGAAACTACATCTACAGAGAAAGGCAACAAAGAAGACAGAGTGAGTCAAAACACACATTTGAGTCAAAATGGGGTTTTAATCTCATGCTTTTCTTTGTAACTTGTGATAACACAAGGCATTTAAATCTTAAGTTTGGCTTCAGAAAACAGTAGCAATGCATGATAAGTGAAAAAGAAATAATAAAGAAATAGCATGTTCTAAAACTGGTGAAGTTAATATGTGTTCACTTATGTTCTAAAACTGTTGAGTTTATATACAATTTGTTTTCCTACTATTTACAGGTGTTAGAAGACCATTGACCTTAACCAGATGGTAAATGTCAATATTGTCAACAGCGATTAAACAATTAAAAATATATTGAACATTTCTGCAATGTACACCTGTTCAGTTTGATCTCATTTTCCTGCTTCTCCTTTAACTGTCCGTACAATTGACCTAATTTCCACTGAGTATATAAACAGACAATTTCACCCTGCTTAACTCATTTCTATGAACTTGTTTTTCAGATTTTGTAGCATCAAATTATTTTTTGAGTACCTATAAAGTCTGTCTTTCCTAAGAAGTTCTTTACTCCAAACAAATGCAGCCCCTTTACATGATATTTCTACTTTCCATCTGGGATATCTTCTTGTGTAAAGAGGGAAACCGGGAGGAGGGAAAACTGAGTTAAAAAGATGGCAGATTTATAGCTGCTTTCAATTAATTTTCACTCATTTAAATCCAAGTTTTATTCTCTGGTTGATTACTTACACTTTTAATGCAGTATCAGATCTCCTAATTTTAGATTTATTGGTTCTGCATGATCTAGAATAGCAATTGCTACACATTGTCATCACCTACAGTAATTCCTAGAACTGTAGCTCTTTAAGTCAAAGGTAACCTTTATAATCAGTCAGTTTAGCATTCTAGATAATATGGCCCATATTATGTCAAATAACAAGGCATATCTCTACCTCAATAGGTCTTACTCCAAAGTAAATAACAATGAGTGGTCTATTTTAACATGAACTGAATATCTGAGTTATCTAGGACTCACTGTGTGGTTCATTGTTGGTTACTTTTTCTTTGAGTCACGATTCCTACACAAAGTGTTCAACATCACAGAATTTATTGCTCTAACCTATAAATTGTTGATGCAGACAACTGCTGTCTTTAATTGCAGAATAAATTTGGGATAAAGGAATGGGGTAAAGCACAGAGAAATGAAGTGCTTTTGTGAGCCTTAGCTTTTGGAAGATAAATTCTGACTCTCAGGCAGGAGAATTAAGACTAACACCTCAAAAATAGCATTCTTAGAATCCTGTCAGCTCAAGACCTGAGGAGTAGGTAGAGGTTTGAAACCCAAATGTGTGAATGAAGCAATGGTGTATATAGAAGGGATATGGTTATGTTAGGAACTGGGGAATTTCTCTAAAGATGGAAATTGCACAGGCAGCTTAGCCTGAAACATAATCATAATGGAGTCAGGTAATGAAAATTAAAAGTGTTGTAGACTAACATTTAGAATAAGAAGGGAGAATCTGGAATAAAGCTAAGATATACTATAGTACACTTGGCTCAAAGTGACACAACTGCTTGTGTCCTATCTCTGGGGACAGGAACATGAAGGATATATAAAATGCTACTGCAGTAGCACTTACTGCAAGTACATCTAGCATGTGAATGTTCAAATTCATGAGAGGCAAATACATGAAGAGAAGATGAAGAATATAAAAATAACAGTCCAAAAAGAATGAAATTTACCAACAGACTTAAGACTCTAAAGTTTTTTGGGGTTTTTTTAATGTTTTTTTAAATCAAAGCCCAGGTAAATTTGTCTTACAGTTCAAGAAGAAAACAAAATGGCCCAAACTCCCTACCCCTAACAATCACAGCACACTGGGAAAATTAAGGAAACTATAACATGAAAAAGGCTAACTTTCATGATATGGAATATTTGCTTGAATGAAAAGAGGAAAGGAAATTAGAGGGGCTGGAAAAGAATTTGAGGTATGAACAAAGAATTCTAAGACTGATTTTAAAAACCCTTCATATCAACTATCACTGTTGATAACTTCATCTCTGCCTATGATCAGTAAAAAAGCTACAGAGATTATAATGGCCTATTAAAATTAAATAGGTGATTTTTGAAGAAAATCTCCAACTTTTTTTCTGAGGTTAGACAAAAAGGCAGCTGTGCTTTTATCAAAATACGCCACCCACAGTGAAGCACCGTATTTTTTTCAGTATCTAGTCTTTATCATGGAAGTGGTACCAAATCCATCCATCAATTCCATTGCACAATAGTCCACTAGAAACTAGAAGTGGTTTGCACAGGACAGCTGAGACAGTGTTACATGTGATTTCTCTGTTTTCCCACTCATCTGTGTAAACAGATGTTCTTCCTTTGCAGTATTTAAGCAGATCAAAAAGGAATATGAAATAAATCAATCTAACACTGAAAATTGAGTAAATTCTGGATAGTCATAAGTGTCTTTATGAACACTGGGGTTGGTGTTTAGTTTCAAATTAAGATTTTACTAAGAAAAAAATCTGGTTAGATGTTTCTTCCTTAATTTTAGGTAAGGAAGAAAGGGATCAGCAAAACATCAGGGGACATGGGGAATGTTGTACTGGTAAAAGATGAGAGATCTTCCTCTGGCTTACATACCTCTTTTTGATCAGGCATTCTGTACCATACCTGCTATGATGTTGTGATACAATCTAGCTCCTACTCTTTTGCTAAGGTAAGGTTTCTTCAGTAATCCACTAGATCAGTATCTTTCTTTTTCTACCAGACTAGAAATGATCTTGGGTTATCAAGTCCAGGACTCTGCTATCATAATCTAATCCCTTCCTTTAACTTCCCACATCATCTAATCCCTTCCTTTAACTTATCTAGTTCCGTTTTAGCTAGTGTTTTGCTGCACTAATACTACTAAAGTATGTTCCAGAACCAGGTTACTCCACTTAAAACTTTTGGTTATTTGAAATTACATGCATTTATTAATTATATGAACTAATAACTGCATATTTTTGAAGGTGGATAAAATCAGCAAATTGAGCTAATCCTAATAATCCTTATGGCTTTCCCCATGATAAAGAATGACATACATACAATATGCAGCATGGTATCTTAAAAGCCAACAACACAATAATAACTTCAGTGAGATATTAAAATTACAATCCCATTTTGAAAATCCATTTAATTTAGTCTTCTTGCAGGATACATTAGCCAGGGATTTCTTTGGTTTATGTTTCATATACAATAGGCAGTGATGTGTTAAATATTGGAGCTTCTTTTTAGGTATAGAAAGAGTTTCAGTAAGAAGGCTCATTTCAAGGTTCATTAGGAATATATTTTTGTTGTTGCAAATCGCTTAACACTCTTTTTTTTTAAACATTAGATGAGGCTTTTGTTCAGCCAGTAAAATTTAGCTTTTTAAGCTAGAAAGGCAAAAGGAAATCTTTAGTACAATCACTGATGCAGAGAAATGTTAGCCCTATTCCTTTCCCTTCTCCCCAGGCTTTAGAGCTACTAATTTTTAACAATATCTAATGTTGAGTTCAGCTTGGTGACTGGATGGAAAAAAAAAGCAGATACTGAGTACATCAAGGTAGGGTGAAAAAGCCTATTTTAGTCAAAGGATGATGGCACCTGACCGTGAAAGTCTGAGTGCCTGTGACTCACTCTGAAGAATGGACAAGGGCTGTGCAGAAGTGCTTCACCAGTCATTTTTCAGTGCTGTGGCATATAATCAGTTTTTGATTATCCAGGTCAAGATTTCCTGAAAAGGAAAAGCTGTCACATTCAGAAATTATTTCCATAAATGCTAACCAAAGCAGGACTCAGTACTTCTCAGTAAATCTACAATTTCTACCTATTTCAAAAAAACACACTTTGAAATGTGCCCACAAGAAGAGGAGAAGGGCAGAAAATCTTCAGAAATGCTTTACATTTATTTCATATTTCTCTAAAACTCATGGAAGACTTTAAAATCACAAATATTATTAAAAAACAAATCTTTTAGAGCACAGGGATACAAAAGATCTTGTTGGGGCAATGCCTAATATAATTTTTGTGGTCATTCATTGAAGGTATTAAGACTCCAAAGAGCTCAAATATTTAGAAAATTTCAAAAATGAAGACATTTTTGCATAAGATATGATGTCTACTATTCCTAATTTTTATAATTTTCAGGGTTTTTTTTGGAAGCTAAACTGGAGTTCTTCCAGCAATATGTATTTTGGGGGGACTCTTCTGTTGCATCCTGGGTTTTGGGTTCAGATTTGGGGTTCTGGTCTTCGTTAGCTTACCGGTTCCATATATCCTCATGTGTCCCCCATGTCTCCCCCCCCACTGAATTTAGCCCCAGGCTGCCTGCCATTGGGTTTCTCCCCTGCCACTCCTGTGACCATTCCTCCGTCCAGTCCCCGGCAGTTCCGTGCTCGTCGCCTCATTCTTGCGGTCCCACTCGCCCTGAACCCCCGTGTCCACCCCCATCGTGTTCCCATTGGCCGTTGTGGCACACGTCACCGCCAAGGCGTCTGTGTTCATTGGGCGGAGAGCTCCCGTCCTCCCCTGCCTCACCCCTATATCCCTCCGCGGCACCCCAGCCTCGGGGCCAGATTCGTCCAAGCGAGGCTGGGAGCAGCCGCAGCTTCTCCATTGCGGCTCCTGCAACCAATAAAGCATCCAGCCTCCACGCGGACGGGTTTGGACAATTCCCTGCCTCTTCGTTTCTTCCCTCACGCCGACGACAAAGTGCGGCCAGCCCACCCCGGGGCGCAGCCGCAGAAGCACCTGGAAGTAGCAGCGGCATCGACCCTGACGAGGAGCCGAGGCGCCAAGCCGCGTTCTCGGGAGCTGGTCGGGGCGAGAAAGTGATGTGCTGCCAGACTCTCCTGTGCCCACTTTTTCATAAATAACTTGACTTAGTCAGGTGTCTGCTGGATGTATCATAATGAGCTTCCACATATAAAAAGAATGATAAATATTTTATTGTCTGATTTTAGGAAAAAAGACCTTCATAACTACATATGAGCAGTTCTAAAAAATTTATAGACTGATAAGTGTGGAAAAAATATTATTTAGTGAGAGTAATGTTGTCAAGGAAGCACAGTTTTCACTTTCTTAGGCATAGCACTGATTCAAGTAATGACATCTTTAAAGGGCAGTATTAATGACACCTTCAAAAACTTACTCTGTAGCTGTGCATTTGATGAACAGCCTCCTTAATCATTAAATGATATGACTAAAATCTGAACAATTCACTGAAAAATTCTTAGTTTAGAGTAAGCGTATTTAAAATTTTATCACTGTTTGAACATAGTAAGAGAAACAAGCTCTACCAGCTAATTAGTTCATGCAGCAATCATTAAGAGCTTTTCCTCTTCTTTTTGACAAAAACTAACCTCTCTATTATCAATGGTGCTACATACAGAATCACTGTACTTCTTGATGGACTTATGTTCAGAAATCCTACTTATTTAACTGAACTGGTGTGATCGCTTTGGCATTTTTTCATCTTACTCATGAGTGTTATCTAATTCGCCTTTCATCTGCATTGTATTGTATTCCTTTGTTATAGAGTTACATGTCGCAGAAATTTTTTGCCTCAGCCTGGTACAATGTGCTGGTGAAAATCAGAATATGTGACTATAATTAAGGTAGAACATGTCCAATGTCTTATGATTTCATACTACATTAATGTTTCAGGCAATTAAACACTGTAAACTTTGTTCATTTTTATAAACATCAATATCTTAATTTTCTATAACTTCTAATTTTCTATAATTATATGAACCCCAACTCTCACATATGCTTACCTTGAATCTTCTCATGTCGGGGATCTGATATTTAAAAATGGGATTTTTTGGCTAACTTCTAAGACTTCAGAGATTTCACTAACATGGAATGTTTATAAACAACACCAATTCATCTGTCTTTGAATAACAGGCCATTTAATTAAAACTAAAAATGGTATCTTTTTCTGAAAACCTTATCAGGATGAATCTCTTTCAGGCAAAAACCATTAATAATTTCATGTTAGGATAAAGCTCATCACAAGGATACAAGCTTGAATTAATATGCAGTGGTAAGATAAGTATTCAAAGGGAATCTGTTGTCACCTGATAACCTACACAAGAAATTTGATGCATGGTAGAAACAAAAGAAATGGAGTAGGGCAGAGAGAAGCACAAGCTGACAGTAAGTAACATGTGAAAACTAACCCAATCCTATTTTTTCTTCTGAAGTGTTAATAAATAATTCTAAAATTAATTTTTTGCACGAGTTTTACAAATTGCCCCTGTGGTAGTTTCATTCACATGTGGTACTTATTCTACATTGCTTACATGGTAATCAAATAACCCACAATCAGTTGTTAGTCATCTTTATTGCACCACTGTGGCCTATTAGAGCTTTGTCACCAAACATTGGACAATATTAGAATGTTATTTAGTCACCAAGAAAAAGTTCATGCTGCTTATTTAATTGACAGCTTAAAGCATAAATTTTGTAGAGCTGGCTGCTCCATACATATAAAAGGCCAAACTTATATTTCATTTCACACTTTTGCCTTTGAATTTATTGGTTTCCTTTGTTGTCCTTGGGGAACCACTTTGAATGCAAGAAACTACAGTTATAATAGTTAGAAAGAAATCAGTGGTTACAGGGGAGGTGATCAAACAGTAAATAAAATAACCATTTATAGCTGTTTTAGCAGTTTGCCTTTATGTGTGCTTGGAATTGCATCTCAATAAAGCACAAGCTAAGATTTAAAAACACACTATTTCAAAGGTAACATGCAAAACAACTTGACTCTTTTGCCAGATTTCACCCTGAGGGTAATGGCAGGCTTCAAAATATCGCTTGGCTAGGTTTTTATTTCTGGCAAAAAATATCTTCCACAAAATTGTTCTGTTCTGCAGCATAGCAGCACTAATTTATAATCTGTGCTTCAGTAGCAAAAGGCTTTCTGTCTTTCCCTCTCCCATTTATATTTAACATTTATATTTACTTTATTCTCTCCCCACTTTTATTCTAGTTACTGTAGCAACCACATTTAAAAAAAAAAAAACTATAAGAAAAAATGGAGCTTAAACAAAGGACTGGAAAAGTAGTACCTGAAGAAAAGTTTTTCTCTGTGTCTGCTGATGACCTATGGGGTATAATAATACAATGCTGAGCTCATATGCTATATTTTCTACTCTGAGATCTCTTGGCACTTGCACAGAACAGAAAGTGACTGATTTGATTTCATAGATGGGAGGGAAGGGTGGAAGCAGAAGTGAAAAAATTACATACAAGGTGTACACATGATTAGCACAAAAAGAAAGCAGGTCTGTTCATTTTCATATGCTCTAGACCAAAGTGTCTTTGGATGTTATCTTTGCAGTTTTCCTTGAAACATATCAGTTACATGCAGAATCTCCAGCAGTTCAGCAGAACAGTGGAAATCCACTAGCAAGGGTGAAAGATATGGTAAGGATAATCTGTCCACAAAGAATTGGAGTTAGAGCCATAATTCAGTACATGTAGACTACTAAACACCTTAATTTAGCAATTATTTTTGGTCTTGTCAGCCTCACTGGATTAAAAGTAGGGATGAAGCAGCTGGTGACTTCTCATATACAGTTAATGTGTCATTCACTTCTTGAGTGTACCTTTGCTCCCTAACCACTGCATTGTCATACATGTTCACTCTTCATTGTCACATGCAATACCATCATCTATGATTTTTTTTCAGGGTATTGTCATGAAAAATACAGCTCATCCTCAAGACCAAAGAAGTGATTGTGTGTAAAGTGCACATTACCTAATCTGTAGCAAGGAGGAATCTAGGGTCACATAGACATTTGCCTCTTCAAGGAAGCAGTAGAAGCAATTTATGCTCCTGAGCAGCATTTTCTTTCTTATCAGCACAGCTCTTGCTATTCCCCCTTTTTTCCCACCCTTGTTACAGTTTATTTTACTGCTATTGTATTGCTTGAAAGAAAACTAGTGTACAATTTACACCAAAAAAGTGAAAAACAATAGCAATTTGAGCTGTTTCAGTAGATTAATTACTTTTTCATAACTCACCTTATCTAACTAATTACAACACATCACTTATGGATTTGAAAACATTACAAATCCACTCATTCAGAATAATGATCAGTTTCAAGTTTTCTCACAGTGCCATATTGGTGATTCCTGATTTCTGATAGAAAAAAAATCAAGCTTCCATTATTGACATAATTGTGTTTTCTTACTTGATTTTATTTGCCACCTTTTTCAAATCTAAGGTATATCTTCTCCCTTCTGTTGTTCTATTAGCATTCTGCATAAAATACTCTTCATTACTGCACATAGCAATGAATTATCTTCATATTACATGAATTGTCATCTGGGAATTTTAGTGTGATCTGGTTTGGAGATTCTGGAAAACAGCTTGCTCAATTCTTATCTTCCCTTATTTTTGTTATTGACAGTACATCTGAAAACTGAAAACGATTTCTGTCCTTTTGTCTTGGATGCTTCTGGGCACTAGAATACTAAAGGCACTTGTTTACAAGGCAGTGAAAATAGGAGCACAAATGCATTTTGATAGATGATCTGGGTTATTCTTCAGACTTCCCTGTTGTTTTACTGATTCCTTAAACAGAAAGACTAATTCAAGTTTATGTTCTGTGTATTTGCTGTGGTCTCTCCAGAATTCTTTGCCCTCCCCTAAGACTAAACAAAATCATTTTGTCTTTCTATCTATCAGCACAGTGACAGTGAAGTAACCATCAACTCATCAATTTTATTGCAAAACTATTTTTTGTTTTAAACAAACATCACCATATTTTGTCGACACAATTAAATGATTTGAGTGTTATGCCATATATCTAGCATGCACCATTGGGAACAGATAGAAGCTACAGCAGAAATCATGACATACGTGCCTCTGCATCAAATTAAATGTTTTTCCCTTAATCCTAACACCAGCAGCTGTTCAACACTGTGGCTTACTGCATATAGCCTATATAATGAGACAGATGCAGGCAGTTCAAGTCCCTCTGCTGAATGCTGAATAAAGCCCATCTCTCCAAGACCACTAAGTCTTATTGCTGTTGAAATAGTCCTCAAGCAAACAAATATATTTGGCATTCGGATTTCATAGAGATGAAAAACAGCACTGTGTTTTTTAGTACTAGGGAGACAAAAAATAGAGGCTTGGTAAATTAAATACAGGAAACTTCCACAGAATTTGGTGCAAAATTAATTTCTTTCTATTATCCAAAAAGGAGTCAAATTAATCCTTTGCAATAACTACAGAAGGTCTTAGTACGCCCAAAACTGGAGATGGCTATTGCCAACCATTGATACAATGTCCTGGAAAAAGTAATTTACTGATTGTGTAAAAGAACCAAACTGTCTGCAGGTGTAGGATATAGCTAATCAAACCTTTGCATTGAGAGCAGATGTAATCTGTTTCAAGCTCCATTTTATTTTTCTTCTGTTCCATTGCTTAGCAGCTGAAAGGTTAAGGGCAATCCTTTCACGCTACCTGACAATGTGAAGACAGCTTTTCCATATTTGAACAATAAAATCCTGTTCAAAGAGCTACAGGACCACCAATTAAAATTCTCCAGTAAAGGTAATCTGAAAATATGATCTATAACTGAGAACAGAAAAATTTGAAGCAGATCACTTCTTGAAGTAATGTGCTGATTACTTCCTACTGCAACATTTGCTGTTGGACTTCATTACCAGTCTGGGAAGGAGGTTTTGATTGTGGTTGGGTTTTATGTATTAAAACAGATTAGTCTAAATAGGAAGAATAGTATAATTATGCATTTTTTTTCTCTTTTTTTTTTTTTTTTTTTTCTTTTGAGCTGTGTGAAAGTTAGTTGGGACACTATAACTGAAGTTGCTTGTGCATGGAGGGCCAAATCTTCTCCCTGCTGTGTAGCCAAAGTAAACAAGTTGTTCAATAGAGTTTGAGGATGAATTGAAAATATTTCTATAGGCAGTTTACCTGTAAAACCAGAGAATAACTGCTGTGTTATATTTATGGCATCTCCTGCAACTCTTGCGCTTGTACCTCAGATGTAAGAATTATCCTGACATGCTTATATACAAAAATATCAAAACCTTTTATTCTTCCCATCCCTTTTTCACATACTAACTGCAGCTTCAGTTTTTCTTGCCCTGGCCTCAGGCAGCTGGGGTGCCCGGCTAGTGGCGCTGCCTTTTGTTTGGGAGACCGGGGCTGCCACGTGTTTGGAGCTCCAAGGCTGAGCCTCCACGTGGGTTTGCCAGTTTAGCAGCTGAGCGCTGAGAGAAGACAAAGGGATGAGGGAGGCACACCTTGTCCTGCATGGCTGGAAAATGTTTATTTCCCGTGTGGCTGCTGAGATGGCTGGAGCAACGTCCCCTAGTGCATGTGTGGTCAAGATGGTGCCGAGACAAAGGAGGCATGGGGTTAAATAGGGGGTGGGCAGACAGGGGCGGAAGTCCCCCTCGCCCAATGGGGACAGGCAACAGGGGAGTGACGTGGACCACGGCAGCCTACGGGAACATAACAGGGGTGGGTACAGGGTTCCGGGACAAATAGGATTGCAGGGTTGGGGTGACTGTCACAGAACCTTCAGGATTGAACAGGGGGTGGCTACAAGACTGACATGGGAAAGCTCCTATGGCAGACAACCTGGAGTGAGAGGAAAATGGGGGTACATGGAGCTGACTAACTAACATTTATTAAAACCCCTAACTGAACCAACCCGGCATGCAACAACTAACAAGACATAAGGATAACAACTTTAAGTCTACCAAGTCAGCTCTTGCTCTTCAAGTGCAACATACATAGAATTTTAATACTAATTTCAAAGATTCCACTTCACAGAAATCAATATAAAAAATATATACCTACTGTTGGTTATAGGGAATTTAAATATTCACTATTGCTGTACCTGCTACTAGTTTATATGTTTTGTACTAAAATGGCACTTTCTTGGCTTAGATATAAAAAGTCCCATGCAAAGGAAGTCTCTTGCTTTACAATAAATATTAAGTGTATCCAAAACCTGCAGCGTCGCACTCTTTCTCCCAGGTCTGGAGCAGCTCCGGCGCACTTCAGTGCCGCATCCCCCCGGACACCCGGATCCGCCTCTTCTCTCCCATGTGCTGCTGCTGCTGGCACGCGGGTCGGGGTCTGCCTGGTTCAGTTGCCTGCACGAGGGTCCAAGGCAAAGAGGGAAGGAATGTCCAGATCACCCATGAGGAAGGCAGGAAGGCTTTATTGTCGCTGAGAGCTGCAGTGGGGCGGTAGCGACCCGCGCTTCCCATGCCACATGGGGGAAATGGCGCCAGGACCCGGGAAGGAGTGGGATGATATAGGGGATGTGATAGGGAGGGCAGACGCCCCCCTGCCCAATCCGTGTGGGTGCTAAGGTGATGTAAGACAGCGACCAACAAAGACCCTGCAGGGGTGGACATCGAGCCTCGGGCTGAGTGGGATCGTGGGGATGGGGTGGTGGACACGGGGGTTCCCAGGGCCGGATGGGGGAGTGGTCACAGGAGTGGCAGGGGGGAAAGCCCAATGGCAGGCAGCCTGGGGCCAGACACCGCAGGGGCGGGGAAGACATGGGGGAAGCGCGGGGGTACACAGGACTCGGCTAGCTAACACAAATAAGAGCCCCTAATCTAAACCCAATCCCAGGATGTGTCCCTGAGTTTTCTAGTCAGCTCTTGTGAGATCCCACCAGGAGTGCTGCAGCCAGCTCTGGGCTTCTCAACATAAGTACATGGAACTAATGGAGCAAGTCAAGAGAGGGGCCATGCAGGTGATAAAGAGTACTAGAACACCTCCCCTCCAAAGACAGGGTGAGAAGCTTCAACCCAGAGAACAGAAAGTTGCATGGAGGCCTCATGCCTGCAGTTGCAAAGTATTGAATGAATTACTTCTTTTATTTCATTTCCACATGCAGCTTTTAAACTGTCTTTATCTACACACAGGAGTTCTCACTTTTACCTTTCTGATTGTCTTCCCCCCTCCCACAGCAGAGGAATAAGCAAGTGTGGGAGATTGATTTGCCAGCTGGGATTAGCCCACAACAAAAGTCAGTGCTCCTATGATTGATGCATATTCCACAAATGGAGTTGGTAGTTTGTTTTCCTTTTATAGGTTAATTTCCATTGCACTTTTCAGTACAGAGCTCACATAAGAACACCATAGTTCTGCAGAAGTAGGCTTCTTAGTTAATCCTTAGCTGTTTGAAGAAGCACCAGATTTCCATCACCATTGTGCAAAACTTATTCTTCCTTTAAGAGTCTATTAGTAGACCCTATTGCAGTAAGTTCTTACATTGTAAATTACTATATTTCTGTAAGTAAACATATGAGGCTGTTTGTCTAGCTGTTGTGTATTAATTTAGCTACATAAAGCAGACTTAAAGTGATTATTACCTCTGGAAAGAGAAAGAAAAGTGGCAAATGGGATCTATTGTATTCTTTGTATAGTTTATGCTTTGCATTTTCTTGGTAATAATTCAGTCCTGGCCAGTTTGAGACTCAGTAATTATTTCTTAGATTGTTACAATAAACACAAGGACTGCACTACCCACATACACTTGAAATTAATCATACAAGTTGCATCCCTTGTGTTTTAGATATTCAATAAGTATCAATGAACACATGATTTTATTGCAGCCTTGTTTTGTCTTCCTTTTTATGCAAAGCATAAAAGTAAAAAGTGAAGCAACAGCTAATTCAGGAAGATACTACTTAATCTAGCACTAAGACACCATCACTTGAAGAATAGAAGAATTCCTACATTAATCAAGTATTGGGTAAATTATCTCATACAGGTACTGGTATTGCAAAACACTGAAAAAAACCAAAACCAGCAAACCAAAATTCACAGAAGCTAAATGCTACATTCCGGGTTTGGGTTCAGATTAGGGGTTCTGATCTGTGTTAGCTAGCCGAGTGCTGTGTACCCCCGTGCACCCCCTGTGTTTCTCCCCCACCCCACGATGGTTTGCTCCCGGTCTCTTAGTATTGGAGCTTCAGCCTGCCATTCCTGTAACCACTCCCTGTCCCGTCCAGAGAATTCGGTGTCTGTCACCCCAATCCCACAACCCCATTCGCCCCAGAGCCCTGTGTCTGCCCCTGTCACGTCCCCATTGGGCGCCGTGGTCCACGTCATCGCCACAGCACCTGTCCCCATTGGGCTGGAGGGCTTCTGTTCTCCTCATTCCATCCCCGATAAAACCCCGCGCCTCCTGGATCTCAGGGCCATTTTCCCCCACACAAGCGCTGAAAGCGCGGGTCGCAGTTTCTCCACCGCAGCTCACTGCGGCCATTAAAGCCTTTCAGCCTCCCTCATGGGTGAATTGGACATTCCTTCACCTCTTTGCCAACATTCCTCGCGCGTGGTGGCAGAAAGCGCGGCCAGACCACCTTCCCGGAGCGTGCAGCGCCCGGGAACAAGCGGCAAACCCAGTCTCTGGAGGGAAGTGGTGCTGCTCCAGGCACCAGAGCTGCTCGGAGCTGGGAGAAACAATGCAGAGATGCAGCTAAATACCTGGGCTGAATCATAAAGAGGCATAAACACCTACCAAATGCTCTTCAATAATCTGAAAGAGTGGGAAGAATGCTTTTAAGGGTCATGAGGAGAATGACTAGAAATTAGAAAATAGTGGAATTACATTTTGAAATGAAAATTTAGGATTAAAATAGGAAGAATCACCTTCCAATGCAAAAAGCTTTACTGAGCTGTCACTTCTCACTTTCTGACACTGAAGCAGGATGGAGCAGATCTGAATGCAAAGGAATGAGACAGGAAGAACCATAAAACTATGTATCAGAAGCCTGAGAGTTCTAGGTTCTATCTTGATTTGCAAACTGTTGAATTAAAAACTGTGGGGACATACAGTGTTTGTGGATTAAAGGAAAGTGGTTTTTATTCAGAAATTAATAACTCGTTCCACTACAGCACAATAAGGCTGTAGCTTTCTGGAGTTCTAGACTGCTTCATTCTAGAGGTAAAGCTCAGGAGAGCTCTACAAGTAAGCATGAAATAACCAAAACTAAAAAAATCCAATTCGTTTAAGAGATTCTTTCCATTTGATAGAAACCTGACAGACTTATTTTGAATTTATACTCCAAAACAGAGAAATAGATCTCATTTAAATCATTGACTACCTATTTACATTTCATATAGACTTACTAGCAAGATTTTTTTTTCCTGTTTTACAGGTTGTTTACAGTCCATTCATCTCTTGTTTATATCAAATTCTTAGGAATTTAAATAAAATTCTTTTAACAATTCTTAAATTCCTAATTCCATACATTCCTAAAAAAAAACCCCACAAAATCAAATTTGAAGAGGCCTAAACTTCAAGACACTGATTCTGTGATGCTCAAAAGATAAAGAATCAAAATTATCACTGTTTTTCCTGTATTTAAATTTGTATATATAAAGATTAAAGATATTTTCAAAAGATGTAATAAATTAATAAACAATCTCCAAATACGACAGCCAGTATCAACCCTATTTCAAGTTCCTGGATAATTTTTGTGTTCTTCACAGAAATTCTCTTCATCACTAAACTAAATTCTGCTTTTTTCTCAAATTGTTTCCTTTTTCCAACTATTAGTGTTACCACTACTTTACTTTCTTCTTCTTCCCTGACAATTTCACTAAACGTTAGTCAGCCTTGTATGTTGTGATTTTCCACAGATTTTGTGACTGTTTTTCATGGAAAAATTCATCTGAGCTTCATAAGTTTTCACACTGATCCATAGATATTTATATATCCTATTCATTTTTCAAAATGTCAATCATCCTTCTGAACCTGATGATATCCTGAGGCCCATCCTAATCTGCAATTGCAAAATTAGGACCGGAAAGGCCTCATATTTTCTATTTGCAAATATTTAGAACTATTGAGGCATGCTAGACATAGTTCCAATACTGCTTACATTTAAATTATTTTAATACATGCTGTGATACGCCTTGAAAATTTATGCCTCCAAAAAATTAGAGCGGCACAGATTACTGTCAATCTGTTTCACTGCTCTTCAAAACAAAACCATGTAATTCCTGATTCTATGTCCTATGCTGATTTTTCCTTTGATTACAAAGGAAAAGAATTTATGTTGCTGAAAAAGACATCAGGATCAAACTCATTATTTGTAGAGTATAGTGACATATGAGAAGAGGAATATTAATCCCTAGCCTTGACGTGACTGAAACTCCTTTTGGATTGAGTGAAAATTTCACAATAATAATTTTATAACCTATATTTTGTTGCATCCCAGGTTTGGGTTCAGATTAGGGGTTCTGATATATGTTAGTTAGCTGGTTCTGTGTACCCCTGTGCAACCCCTGTGTTTCCCCCACCTGTGGTGGCCCACTCCGGGTCACTTACCATTGGAGCTCACCATGCCAGTCCTGTAACCACTCCCCTGCCCACTCCAGAGAGTTCGGTGTTGGTTGCCCCGCTCCCGCAACCCTGTTCGCCCCGGAGACCGGTTTCTGCCCCTGTTGCATCCCCGTTGGTTACCCCGGTCCACGTCACTCCCCCGTAGCCTGCCCCCATTGGGTGAGGGGGGCTTCCACCTCCCTTGGCCCACGCCCTATAAAACCCCATGTATTCCATTGTTCGGGGCCATTTTGTCCACGCGGCGCTAGGGAGCGAGTCACGGCTCTCCACCGCAGCTCCCCGTGGCAAATAAAAGCTCTCCAGCTGACCACACGGACAGAGTGGACAATTCCTTTGCCTCTTTGTCTCACCCCTCGTGCAGGCAGCAGAACGTGGCCAGCCCACACTGGTGCGCTGAACAAAGCAGCGCCCGGAGGAAGTGGCAGCCCCGGGTCCAGCCGAGAAGCAGCGCCATTCCAGGCACTCCAGAGCTGCGCGGGACTGAGGAAAACAAAGCAATGCCACAATATTTGACACAAAATACCCATGAATTTTTAACAAGAATATGAACAGAGGTTACTTCTGAGGATGTTATGGCCAAATCACCCATGTACAGTAAAAAAAAGTGAATAACAAGGAAGTAGATATTACTTGAAGTGAACATTTGTAAGGAGTATTGCTACCTTACAAAAGCACATTTTTTTTCAAGAATGGGAGGAAAGAACAGTTCATATTCTTAAAGACTAATAACTGAGCCTGATCAGTGTTAGCTTAACTCCTACTGTTGCCCCTTGCAAAAGAAACAAACTGCAAAACTGGTGTCAGCTTAGGGAAGGAGTTTAGAGTGGTTTAATCCTGTCTGTTGGTATGGGAAAGAGATAAACTCTTCACTGCCTCTCCTAAAATACTCATCTCAAATATTTTGTTCTTGCTCACATATACAATATTCTGTATAGTAATGACACCATTTCTTGTCCTTCAGAACATCAGGTCTGAAAAGAAAAAAATAAATTCCCTTTCTCAGCATGAGTTTTCTTTTTCAGGATGTCCCAAGGACTGAGCATATGCTTGTCATGGAATGGGATGATTAACAAAAAAATTCTTATAGCAGTCTTATAGAGAGCTTCAGGTTTCCAAAATTGTACCAGGGGATGATTATCATCTCAGAGAATTTCCTCTCATTAGACACAACCCCTCAGCAAATTCTTCCTGTAGTGAAGACTATTTTTCAGACCTCAGGGTAGGGACAACTTTTTTCATTCCTTCCCTCAGGGAATTTACTGCTCATGAAAGTGCTGGCTCAACAGTCCTGAGGTTGAAGTTGTTATCCACAACATTAATGAATAATGCAACATAGCCTCTAAAACTGTTTCTGTGAAATGAATGAGGTTATTTGGGTCATACCAGAACTGCTAAGCAAATTATATTTTTTATAGGAAATGTTCTTTCTATAGTGAATGCTATGAGGTAGTGTAGTAGGAAAATACATTAGTTTGACTTTTTTACACATATGTATCTCTAAGAACAACTTTACTTCAGTATGATTTAGAAAATACATTGGGAGATGGTGAATTTGTGACTGATTTTGAAAGTCAGATTGTTATTAAAAGCACTGAAATAAGGAATAATAGAGGGTTATTTGTTGTTAGGTTTTTGGGATGGATGCCATCTAGAATGGAACAACCCAAGTGTTGTAATGCAAACACATTCTCCAGATACAAACTCAAACAAAAAAATTGACACAGTTGCTATACTATAATGTAGTTGCTAGACTATAAGTAGTCATTCCTAAAAGGTCTTTTAACTAAGCAAATCAAGATAATCCAGTTCAGCATTTTCCTGGTAAGATTATACAAAAACATATTTACAGGGCTAAAAAAGAGGAGAGAATGGTAATTTTGGTGATGTAGAAAATATTGCATTTTTTTCTGATGGCAATTATGTTGATTGCAAAAATTTCATTTCCTTGGTTTCAAAAATACAGAAATCAAAATTCAAATCTCACCTTAACAAAAATCTACATGTCTTAACTGCCCTTTGTCTCCAGCAAAATTGAAAGCATATGGCTTACATTTTACACTTATGCTCCCTCTCATTTTTGGCAAAATGAGAGTATTCTAAAAAATGAGAAAATTGAATGTTATCTTTTGATAAAAATGCATGCATGACATAAGAATATTTATGCAATTCATGAAAAAGTATCTTCAGGAAGGTCATGTTTCCTGCTCTTCATTCAAGAAGAAAATTAGGAAAAAACCCACATATTACTCTCCTCATTGACCTCTATATGATATTTTCTAACCAATAATCTTCAAGCATCATAGATAACGTTAAGGATAGAAAAAAGGTACAGCTTCAGCTAATAATAATTATTATTATTGTCAGGTAATCATTTCAAACACAGATCTGGGTGACTATCACCCCCTTTTTATGCTTGCCTTCTTTACACAGTAAGTGGCTTTTGAAACTCACTGATGATATTCATATCTAGTAGGCACATGACAACATCTTAGTGCTCCCAATATTGATTAATATTTTAAGATATAAAATATGCTGTCCAGAAAATTAATCTCATCCAACATCAGATATTACAGTTGTGTGAGATAAACACACTTGGGATTTTCATCTTTGTTCTATAGTTCTGTAAACTATTTCATGGTCCGTGACTTAACTGCCCAGAGAACACAAATAAGTTTGCTTCATTTTAGCTGTAATGCAGTTCTGCTCAACTCAGCCTCTTGACACTCAGAGGACAGTTCTTAGCAAGCTGGTGCCTCATCTTTAAAGACAATCTACCTTTTGTCTTTGCATCACCGAGAAAACTGAAGGCTAATACCACAAATTAGCCTACGTATCTTTTTCCTCTGTTTTGCCACAAAGCCTCACTTGGTCATCCCAGTCTTTACACTCCCTTTTAACAACACTTTGAATGAACAGCTGCTTTCCATCCATTCACCTTCCTCTTGGATATCAGGGACTAGTTACAAAACAGTACTGCAGTAGAAGCAAAGACTAGACATATCAAACTGCAGTGTAAATTAAGGCATCTCTCTATCTACTAAAGTATGGTTCATGTCCAGATATTGTATTTATTCCAAGTACTCTCTCCATCTGAAGCCCAGGAACAAACAAAATAATCTGTTTAGCTCTTTCTAGAGTAACAGGATTGTTATAATGTCAACTGAAAAATATAAAACTGATGTTTTCATGGACATAAAAAATATATGCCGGAACTAGAGGACTGGAAAGGGTAGGATCAGATTTCCATACACTTTCATATCTTGCAGCTTGAATAAAATAGTTTCTAGTATATGAGGACCCCTTACCAAATGAAACTCAGAACCCAGACTTTTTGCTAAAGTCCCTTTTTAATACCAGAAGGGGGTCAGGGACAGAATCCTTCTAGTGAGGAAGAATTTCTTGCACTTGGAATTGCAAAATGGAAAAGAAAGTTTTTGGGGTCCAATGTACATTATACCCCTGTGGTTGCCAGCCTAGGCAACATAGAATAGGTGTGACATTTTGAAAAGGCATTTTTGAGAAAGCTCTGCTAATTGAATCCAGTAGAGGTTCCTCACAGACAGGTATGCTAATGAAGAGTCAGCGGGCCCCCCCCCCCCCCAATGTACATGCACACTCAAGCCTTTTAATTGGCAAATGCGCCTCTGCAAATAAAAAAAGTATTAACCCAAATGGTCAGTGACTTCAGGGAAAACCAAGACATACAGGTTCTCTTTATTTGGGTTAGCTGTTGAAGGATGATAGTAAATTAATAAAGTACAACAAAACATGTTCTGATAGCCAACCCTGTAGCAAACTACATTGCAGTCATGCTAGGAGATTGTCTTTTGTCATCTGTTTATGATGCCTATTGCCAAGAAAAATTCTGTAAGCTGCCTAAGAGTGGCAACTGCCAGCCTTGACTGTAATTATGGGTTTTCCAGACAGCTGTGATAGTATTTAGATGTTGGCATGATGAAATGAGCTAAAATGGGATGTGAATAGATAATAACCTGGCATACCAGTGAGTATCTTAACTATATTAAGCTTATATGGCTGCTGAATCTGGTGCTTGCTGGATTCTCATTTTGAATGAGGTTTGTAGGATGAATCAGATATTAAAACTATGCCTAAGTTCTTACTGAACATTCAAACATATCTTGTAAACTCTATTTTAACTTGAGGACATGCTTAATGGTGTGTAAAAACCTGAAACTGGAAGCTCACGAAAGATCTGAGGTAACGAGACCTCAGCTGAAGGTCACCAAATATTCCTACCTGGCAAAAGCGATGGCAATATCTAAAACTCTAACTTTAGAGTCAAAGTTTTAACAAGGCCTCATGTATTAAATTTTCTATTTAACACTATATATGTCATACACAATGTGGGCTGAAACCAACCATCATCCTGTATTCACATACTCTTATCTCATAGAAGACAAAGAAATGTGTTGGCAAAAATTTTGATTCACTGCAGATAACCAGGCTGTCCTTAGCATGGAGATCTAGGGAAAGCTACCTAAATACCCATAATATGTTTATAGTAAACTTATCCTTTTCTATATCCCCCTGAAATGAAAACTCAAATGAAATAAAGATGCATCATTGATCACTCTTGCTGTAAGCAGATGACTGAATGAGTATGGTCTAGATAGGACAGATTAGCATGATGTTTCCAACAAAAAAAGCAAGTGAAAATGCTTCACAAGAGTCAGTGAACTTGAAAACTGGAGTATGCCAATGCTTATCACATAGCTGATTCTTGTAACAATGCATAATTTAACATCATTTCAATTTATTATCCACCTGACATATCTATTGTGTCCTTCCCTATTAAATTCTGCTCTGCTTGGAACAAAAGCTGCCTCTTTGACCTATAATGACATTTCAAAAGCTAAAGAATAATTATTGAAATTAAAGCCTTATAATGACTAACCAATACCTTCCCACACAATCTTTTCTTGTGCAGAAAATGCTTCCACTGTTGGTGGTCTCCTTGTTAATATTTTTTTGCTGTTAGTTCCCCCATTCTCCCCCCTTTAAGTGCATGGGCGTGAAAATGAAATGCCCTGCTGCAAGTTCTGTAACTGTACTGCATTATAGGAACACAGTAGATACAAGTTGCATGAAAATCAGTTACATTTTTACAGTCAAATAAATAAGTGAACACTCAAGCCAAAGTCTTCCAAAAATATGAGGAAATGGTTGAGGGGGAAAAAGTATTCTTTAATTGCACACATTTGTGTAGGGTGTGAAAACTATGTCTATTAAATCTGAATTGAATTACACTTACTATTCAAAGTTCCAGTTAGTAATAATTCAATATCAAGAGAAAAAATTCAGTCAGTTTCACAAGAAATTACATGAAAGTTTGGAGAAGCTAGTGGAGAACAACCACTAAATACGACCATCTCCCTTTAAAAAAGTATGCTAAATACTTTGTAATGTAAACCAACATAACCTGTGTTTTGAAATTGAGTCATTATTCATTTGTAGTATTATGTTTCTTACTCACTGAAGCAATTCCTCACTCTCCTTTAAGTCTTGAGATGATAGTCCACATGTTTGAGGAGCTGCTACCATACCAGCTTTTTCTCTGATTTTACAGGTAACTTTCTACGTCAAAGTTATCCAAATTAAAGTCTTCAGCTTCTAATACATAAGTCTTTTTCTGTCTTAAAAAGAAGCAAACTAAAAAGTCTATTTATATATAGAATATATATATGACAGAAAAATAAGAGACCATGACTCCATAAACACCCTAAAAGTTCAATTATCCAAAGAATATATGAGTTTAGAAAAATCATCTTTAACAATTAAATTTCATTGGATATTTGACTATTGCAGTTGGCAAGACTACAAAACCCTGATGCACATGAGCATATGCTTAAATATTATCCTTGTTCCTGGACCCCCAGGATTTGAACAAATTATGAGGGAGCTTAATAGGAATAAACTGTTAATCATTAACCAAATAGTAACTAAAAACTTCTTTCATAAAACCAGCGCAGGAAAGCTAATATTTTGAATTATTTCAGATATCCCAGATTTTCACATTGTCTAGATAGAAATCTGACTTCTAAAGCTGAACAAGAAGGGAAGAATTCCTACCTGTCTAAGCCTCTGTGCACTGAAACAGCAATAACAGTGTGACTGTGAGGAGATCAAGAGTGCAGAGGGAAATGATCTACTCCAACATGCATTAATCTACCTTGTTTATAAGTTATGAATGAAGTGTTGCATCCTGGGATTGGGTTTTAGGGGTTCTTATTTGTGTTAGCTAGCCGAGCCCTTGTACCCCCGTGCTTCCCCCATGTCGTTCCCCCTCCCTGCGGTTTCTGGCCCCATGCTGCCTGCTGCTGGATTTTCCCCTCTGCTGCTCCTGTAACCACTACCCCGTCCGGCCCCAGGAAACCCTGTGTCCGCTGCCCCATCCCCACGATCCCACTCAGCCCGAGGCTCGGTGTCCGCCCCTGCGGTTCCCTGGTTGGTCGTTGTCCTACGTCATCATCGTGTCACTCACTGGAGGGGCGGCATCTGCCCTCCCTATCACAACCCCTATATCATCCCGCTCCCTCCCGGGTCCCGCTGCCATTTCCCCCACATCGAGTGGGAAGCGCGGGTCGCTATCCCCCCACTGCAGCTCTCAGCAACAGTAAAGCCTTCCCGCTCTCCTTGTGGGTGATTTGGACATTCCTTCCCTCTTTACCTCGGATCCCGTAGTGCGGGCGACAGAACCCGGCAGACCCCGACCTGCGTGCCGGTGCCAGCGGCACGCGGGAGAGAAGCAGCGGAACCCAGGCATCCGGGGGGAGGCGGCGCTGGAGGGCATCAATGCTGCCCTGGACCGGGGAGAAAGAGACAATGCCGCAGGAAGCTACATGTTCCCCAAATTCAAGTACTACATGAAAACAAAGATGCAGCATTCTTTTCATCAAAATTTTTGCCCCATATTTGTCGTTTATTCTGGTGAAGTCAAATTTAAGGGTGAAACTAACCATAGCCTTCTACTGTCTAACAGGGCTGGCAACTGACAATATAGTACCAGATCCTTTTGTTTCTCTCAGATGTGCATAGTGAAATGAGGAGAAGCATGGTTCTGACAGGATCTAAATAAAATTATTAATAAAATAGTGGTAACAAAATGATACATGTTAGTTATCTAGAGCTGCAACACTACCTCCACATTCAAAACCTTTCAAAATTGTTGAAAAAGACACATAAGGATTTTGGCCTAAATAAATAAAATATTGACCATTTTTGAGATACAGATTTACTCAATTTAAATTAATCTGGTAGTTTTTCTTGGTTGCCTTCAATTTCTAACAGTTTTCATGGTGACTAACTTACATTTTTAGATGATGAACTTCATTAAAATATCTCCCTTTTTGCGGCGTGGGTTTTTGCTCTCCCCGGCTGCACGCGGCTCTTGGGAGCCCAGCTGTGGCGTAGCTTCCACGTGCTGCCGGGGTTTGCTGCCGCGGGTTCCCGGACACGGCTCCGTGTCTCGGGTGCGTGGGCTGGCCAGACGCTGTTATCATGCGCTAGGGACCCGGCAAAGAGGAAGGAATTTGTCCATTTACTCTGTGCTTGGCAGGAACGGTTTATTGGTCACGTATGGCGCGGTTCGATGGAAAGGCGCGACCGCTCCCAGCACTCGCATGGGAGAAAATGGCGTCTGACTGCCGGCGGGATAGGGCTTTATGGAGGGGCGGGGCGAGAGGATCCACGGCCTGCCGGCCAATAGGGGCAGCTGCCGTGGCGGTGACGCCAGCAACCGCGACCAACCAGAGAACCCCGCAGGGACGGGCACCGAGCCGCGGGCTGAGCAGGATCGTGTGGCCAGCACGGGGTTTCCCGGGGCTGGATGGCAGGGTGGTTACAGGAGCGGCACAGGGGTAAGATCCGGCAGCAGGGGGCCAGAAACCGCGGGGGGGGAACAACACGGGGGAAACGCGGGATTACAGAACTTGACTTATTTTAACATAAATTAAAAACCCTAATCTAAACCCAAACTCCGGGATGCAACACCTTTTGACAAGTGGAAACAATTTATCATCCTCCAGCCCACTCACATACCTTTTAATTCCATATGTAGCTGGGTATTCTATGAGCTCCACAGAGCACAGCCTCTCTCACTTGTTCAGGAGCATCAAAGTAATACAATTGCCACTTATATATACTCTTCTAATATTATATAGACTCTAATTCATGCATTATGGAGTCCAAAAACATACTTTAGAAAATTAAACAAAGGATGCAGGACATATCAGGAGCATGCTACATATTTCTGTGTGCATTGAAAAATAAAGGAGTGCACATAGTTCTATGCTGACTGTAAAATATGAATTGCATAAATATTTAATGAAATGGTTTTCAAGAGTTCCCTTCAGATTCCAGAATGAAAGTCATAGTTAAAGAATGGTATTCTTCAGCTCAATGAAAAAATGGAGGGAAGAGAATCAAACTCAGTTTGCTCACATGTTGAAAGGCAGGTAGTGTCCCATCCAACAGCTCTGTTCCACAGACACCTCTTTAAAATACTTGCAAGTCCAGGTTTCCAGTTGAGGAGATATGATGCCACAACTGAAGAGGTACATGCAGTAGTAAAAACAGTAAACCCTGGAAAGAAGTAGCTTAAAGTAATAACCTGAACATTGACCACATCTATCTTTATTATATAACTTTACAGACAATTTTGAATTCATCACTATCCCATTGATAGTATAAGTTATGCTCTCTTTTCCAAAAATCTCCTGAACGATCATGAAAGGTCCAACCACTTCCAACTATGATGAAACCAGCAATAAATACCCATAAAATTTAGTTTTTCTTCAACCAATATGATATATTTACTTGATAAGCAAAAGTAATGTAGTAAGAGAAGTTGGAAAGTAGATTTGGAGAACAGAAAATATGTACTCTAAGTATTTTAAATACATCTACAAATCCAGAAAGGTGACCTGTGTCTGAGCAGTAACAAATGTAATATCTTTATTGCCAAGAGAAGGGAAGGATTCAACAGAGTACAGACCAGTTACCTTATCTCAGTAACATACAAAATTAAGAATATATTTTAAGGAATAATCACTAGACACACACACAGTAAATTAGAAAACACAGCATGGGTTTACAAATAACATGCATTTTACATGAAATCTATTTTTGAAATTCACTTTCAGTACAAATTAAGCATGATATAAGTCCATTTGTGGAAAACAAAGCCTCAATTTTTAATCATTTTTAATGAGGAATCAAAATAGGAAGGATGCTGGTTTTAAAATGAAACCCTGAAATGTTTGGTGATGATAAATAGTGGCAGGAACATTAGCCTGGAGAGAGGGTAATAATAATGCTGTTTGAGATGGTTTCGGGAGTTTTTTTCCTTGAAAGTGCAACTGTAATATGCTAGAATGTCAAATTACTTGGCAAAAAATATATCCTTTACTTGGCTAATAAAAACAAGGTAGTATAGATGATGCCTACTAATTAATGATGTGTTCTACCTAGACAGTAGAGAAAAGTAGATTAGTGGGCAGAGTAAGTGGCAGAACAAGGGTTTAATTCCAATCTACATCCACATACTTCACATTAGACTTGGAGAAGTTTATTAGCAAAAAGAATAAGTAAGAAAAGGAAATATTTTAGGTAGAATTACCAGGACAAATATTATTAAACTCTCCTCAAGACTTTATGAGGTCATCATGATCATCATTTCTGACCATCAACTCATCAGCAAAATGGAATGAGTTTCTGGATTTAATGAAATAAAAATTGGAGATTAATGTTCATTTTGCAAGTCAAAATTGTTGCTTTTTCTGAAGAGAATGTTAGAGGCGTGGATAACTTTTTGCATAAGAGGTATCAATACAGTGACTGAGCCCTACAGAAATGTCTATAGATAGAATAATTTGCAAAAAAGCTGGATGCAATACCAGTGCAAAGAGGCTTCTCACAGTTAACTTTTATTCTGAAGTTTCATAATTGATGAGTGCCATAGAGACAGCTAAAAACCATAAAAATACCTTTTTTATTTCACTTCAATGGGGACAACCACCTTCAACAATACTCGATACATGAATGCACCAGTGTTTTGTATTCTTTGGCTGTGCTGACATACCTTTTCATCCTTCATGTCTTTGACATCAGTGCCCGATGTGGCAAATTTCTGAAGGTTTGCCAGATGAGAAATTGCTCAGAGGGCAATGGAAAAAGCAGAGTCATACTCCATATCATGGTCTAATCCAGTGTCTGACGTTAGGAAAGGAAGCTCATACTTTGAAAAAGCATGTATTAAAAACTGCAACACCGAAGCAGCAACATCCCATGTATTTTCAAGTATAGTTAGATGAAGTGCAGAAAACAACACAAAGAATGAGTTTATTACAAAGAGAAACAGCAATATATATACCAGATAAAGTGGTTTTCCCATTTTAAGTGAACATAGTTTTGAAGAGGAGCCAATTTTGCACATAAATTTACAAGCACAAATAAACCATTTTTCAATACCCTACAGTAAGGATAATACAAAGTAACCATTTATACACAGTATCACTTCAATATCTTCAGGAAATTGAAAGCACACATATGCACAATCTTGATAGACATACAAATTGAATATCTGCTTTTAGAAGTTAAAGGATCACACATCACATACATCTAAGCACAGCCTTTTACACCCAAAAATTGATGAAATATATCTGTCACTGGAATGCTTTTGTTAACTCTGTGAAGATAGATGTGTAAAGATGAAAAAAGAAATCCATGTAAAGTTGAAAGCAGTCAACAGTAAATTTACTATCTTAAAAGAATGAAACTTATGCAAAAAGCTGATATCTAGATAGCTAAGATGCAGATCTGTACAAGGAATTGAGAAGCAAAAACTGAATCAACAGCAAAAAAAAAAAAAATACACTACATTAAAGCTGGGGATGTTCCAATATTAAATTAATTTGGAAAGCTGAGTAATTAGTTTCCAGATTCTCCATACCTTAAGTATTATTACACTTTATCATCATCTTTTTTACTCCTATCATTAGAAAAGGTTATTGAAATGCCTTAAAACAAAATAGTTGCCTTCCGCTCCTTCTGTAAAACTACCTATTTTGCTTTGCAATTGGTCAGTGGAAATTCACATTGCCAGGCAGCATTATGTTAGTAAAGAAACATTGTTATTGAAATGTATACTTTTTTACTTCTTAAAAACTTGGTACAAAGTCCATACGTAGGTGAAACGAGTTGCAAAGGATTTACAATTACTGCCTCAGTCTCAGAGTCAGATGGGTCTGTCACAAATATGATGCTCAACAATTTGCAGAAAGATAAGAAGTGGATGAAACAGCTTTCAAGCTGACATTTACTCCAAACCACCTATTTTGTTTTTCAGAAAACCTGGACTAAGAGTCAACAATTTCCACAGAAGTCTGCAAATGAAGATGACATATTTTGCAGATCGAATGAGTACACAAGTTTACATGAAGATAAAAAGAGAAACAAAAAGGCAAATAAATGCCATATTTAGGTGTTCAACAGATTAGTTTATACTGCATTATCTGTTATTATACAGTAAAATATTTTAGACATTAATGTATTAATTTTCCCAGAATCACAAAGTTGGAAGAGACCTTCAAGATCATCAAGTCCAACCCCTTCCCTAACACCTCAACTAAACCTCAAGTGCCACATCCAGTCTTTTTTTAAACACATCCAGGGATGGTGACACCACCACCTCCCTAGGCAGACCATTCCAGAATCACTCTTTCCATGAAAAACTTTTTCTTAATATCTAACCTATATTTCCCCTTTTTGATGTTCTTTTGTTTTATACAGAAATGTTAATAAGCACACTAGACATATTGAACTTGATTAAAATTTACTCTAAAGCCTGTAATTTTCATAAATACCAAAGGGTGATTTCTCTCTTGAGCTAATTAAAATGCAGGTTGAATACTATTTGGCAGATAGGAATCTCTAACTGGTACTTATTTCTGGTCATGCACAATTAGAGTAAATACAGAGGAAGTGTAACCAAGAAACCAGACTCCAGAATATTTTTTACATTCATCTGGATCCCCATAATATCAGAAGATGAGAAAAATATTCCTAAGCCTTGTTAATATATTTCTGACAGGTAGTACAGTATAGTATCTTGACTAATACCGCTTCAAAACAACCTGCCAGGAAGGCTATTAGTATCAAGGATTATCCTGAGTGCAAGAAAGCCTTGTATATCTTTTCCAAACCCATTTTTCTTTAACATCAATTCATGTCTCTGAACTTGTGTGCTAAAGCTAAGAAAATAACCTAAGGAGGTATTATCTTTCCTATTACAATTTTTACAGTGCTACTGTGGTCCTTCCAATTTTCTTCCTTTTACTGTGGAAAAACAATTTTTTAGACCCATCCTAAAAGTTTTTCTTTTCTTCCCTGAAGAGTGCTATGTAAGACCAAGAAATTATTAATTTTTTTTTGTTTATCCTGGGTTCCTGTCTTTAGTTGGCAAAAATCCTGGAAGTGTTCATTTCAATGCAATATATTACCCCCAAACCATAGGTTTTTATTAATTTTTATCTATTGAGTAAGTCTGCAATTTAGTCAAAGTCACGGCATTTCATTCTTTTCCTCTTTTGGAACATGTTTGTGGGTGAAACTTCTTTTTCCCAAGTGTGGCAGTGGCAAACAATTCACAGTGGCTACTGAAGAATATTTTCCTTTTAATCTATTGGTTTCATCTATTTCCTCAGATACATTTGAATTGTTAAATGGTAGAATAAGCCAAAACTGACTTTTTACTCACTTTAGACTTAGTTTCTTTGTCATAAAAGACTAAAAACCTCCTGGTTTGCTCCACAGTGAAAATACTGGTTTTCAGGAAAGTAGTTATCTGTCAGGATTTGGTTGGAGCAGTCTGTACCCTGGTGGCTATCTCCAGAACCATAAGTTTTACTATCAGGATCACTTTGTCTTTGACTCCCATCATCAGGCTGCCTCTTCTGAAAGATGCCTCTTACCCCAGAATTGTCATCAGTCCATTTATTGTTATTGACAAACACTATTATCAATTAAAGTTCTTTTCTTTTGTGCAGCACATTAAACATCCAGTCTGTTATGCTGTACTGACAAGCACTGAAATAAACTGAACTTTGGCAGGCTTTCACAGGCACAGACTTAACTGGAGATCAATCATGGCTTAAGCCACCGTTTCCCAAAACCCATTAGCCCTCCTAGGACCCATATGTACTTCCAGAATACGACATTCCAGGCTGACAAGACCTCTCAGCAAAATCAGTACATGCACCCATACTTTGATGCAGCAGTACTATACCGTAATTGATTTCTTCTTCCCTAAAGACTGCCAAAGCCTGCCTCATCTGTTAGAACTATGATATTTCTGAAAGGTCACTCTCCCTTAAGCAATATGATAAATTATTTTTATTATTTGCCTTTTGCTCTCCCCCTCCTTGCAAAACTATCCAAACCTGTAATTCAGCTGTTTCCTCAAGCCACTGACTCAGCTAGGCATAGAATTGAAGCTCAAACATGGATACCTCAGAGCGTTTCTTAGAATTATTTCTCTTTACCCTCAAAAGTCTTCCACAGGAGAAGTGTGCCCAGTTCAATTAAGCCTTTATCAAAGAGAGCTGCCAAGAATGTAGTCAAGATTAATTAACACAAATGAGGTATAGCAGAAGTTACACTTCCAACCCCATACAGTGCACAAGCCTTTGCAGCCAATTCCCTATCCCACAGAAAAGGTTTGCAGAGCCTGTTACTTAGATGACTCACTTGTCTAAATCCTTGTCATACACACATTTGATACTGAAAGACACAAAATATCGATGGTTAAAGGCTTCCATTGGGAGCTAGTGACTGTAACACTGATTTATACATACATTTATGTAGATATTACATGTATATGTATACCAGGAAGGGTTAGAGACAGATAATTAAGCTTCACAGGATTTTTAAACCCTTGACCCTCTTCTAAACAAACACAGAGAGAAGAACTTTCATCTTTCCTAATATTAAGATGCAAGACTGTTGAGAAATCAAGCATTTCTTACCACTTTAAAATAAGATAAAATAGATAGCACAAATTTCACTGATTTTCTAAACTTCTCCTTTTTCATTTGTGTGTTTTTTGCTATCCTTAACTTTTTTCCTGAAAAACTTGGAAAGAGATTACATATTAGAAGTAATAAGAAATATTTAATATGACTTTTTCTTTCCAAATGTATATAAAACTAGAAAAACTTACAAGGAAGAAAGTATAATATCTAATTAAAGTTATTCCACATTAAACCATAAGAAAGAAATGAACAAATGTCTCATGTAATAATTTGTATTTAACACCAGCATAAAGAACTTAGTTTTTTTAATAATAAGAGATTATTATACTTTTTTCGATCACAGCCAACTTTATATGGAGCTTGTAAGAGAACAAAAAAGAAATATTACCAAGGCAGGTTTGCTCAGTAAAAACAGTTAAAAAAAAGCAGCAAAATTCAAAGTAATTGAGAGCACTTTGAAACAGACTACACATATTCAATGCCTTTCTTTACATACCTGATTGTAAAAAAAAAAATTCTGAGAGGAAGGGGAAAAGAGGTTAATTGTTGCATCCTGGGATTGGGTTTTAGGGGTTCTTTCTTGTGTTAGCTAGCCGAGTCCACATTTCCCCCGTGTTGTCCCCCCGCACGGTTTCTGGCCCCACGCTGCCTGCCGTTGGGCTTCCCCCTCTGCCGCTCCTGTAACCGCCCCCCCGCCTGGCCCCGGGAAACCCCGTGCCTGCCACCCCAATCCACACGATCCCACTCAGCCCGCGGCTCGGTGCCCGCCCCTGCAGGGTTCTCTGGTTGGTCGCTGTTGTGGCGTCACCGCCACGGCAGCCGCCCCTATTGGACAGCAGGCCATGGATCCTCTCGCCCCGCCCCTCCATAAAACCCTATCCCGCCGGCACCCAGGCGCCATTTTCTCCCATGCGAGTGCCGGGAGCGGTTGCGTCTTTCCATCAAACCGCGCCACGTGACCAATAAACCGTTCCTGCCAAGCACGGAGTAAATGGACAAATTCCTTACCTCTTTGCCGGGTCCCTAGCACATGGTAACAGAGGCTGGCCAGCCCACGCACCCGAGACACAGAGCCATGTCCGGGAACCCGCGGCAGCAAACCCCGGCAGCACGTGGAAGCTACGCCACAGCCGGGCTCCCAAGAGCCGTGTGCAGCCGGGGCGAACGAAAGCTAATGCCGCAGTTAATCAATCTGACATTTGAGCACTCAGTTAATAATTTGTAATACCTAATACCTATAAGTAAAACATAATTTTGTCAACAACAATATATATGAGCTACAGGATCCTAACAGTAGCCCAGAAGTAGCAGAAAAGTGGGTCAGAGAAACAAGTAAAGATGACAGAAATATGATTCCCAGTGCACATTTCTAACATTCTGTAGCAGAGACAAAAATTTGTATCCTCTCCCTAGCATGAGGGCTTGGAAGAGGAAAATAACTGGTATACAGCAGCTCCCACTTACCAACAGCATCTAGGCACCATGCTGCTCTGCATGATCATACTGTCAAGGGCAAAATGCAACTTGAATTGTAGCATGGAAAATACTCTAAAACTAGTTATTGCTCACACACTACTGCAAACAGCTGTCCCTTCTTCTTTCTACCTTATCATGCTTTCCAGTGTGACCTTTGGAGGTTACCAAGATTTTAGTATGGGTACCACATACTTTTACTAACATTTTGTAATGTGTTAACATTAACAAGGCCTATTGCAGAACAGCAAGGGCAGATAAGAGACTCTTAATGCTTATTTTCAGAAAAAAATTCCTTAACACTGACCAGCAAATGTCACAAAGCAAAACCATATGACATTACTAAGCAAAAAAAAAACCAAAAACAAAAACAAACAAAAAAAAAACAAACAAAAAAAACCACAAAACAAAACAAAACAAAAAACCCCAACAACTCCCATAGTATGATCTTGACCAGCCATTCTTAGTACCTGTGAATGGCATTTTAATTACATTCTTCCCAGGAACCAGCCCTTCTCACTATTTTCACTCTAGATGCTAAAGCTAACAGACTTGAAAGTTAGGTTTTTATCCTGAACAGAATTAAGCATGGCCTCATGATTACCTGATATCGGACTCTTGATTAGCTACACATTGGTTTTAATTATCCACCTGCTTTCAATTAAGTACCAGGAAATCCATCCTATTAACAGTACAAACTAATCACCCTTGCACACAAACAGGAGTCCTTTTACTCTCAGGTTACATTTGAAGAATACAAATAGTTAAAATATTTTTTTAAGCTTGTAAAAATCTTGGTAAAAATAATAACAAACCATCTATTTTAAAATCTATAGATAAATTAGTATTATGGACTAAAAAGCATACCACATTTTATTGTGACAGTATCTTGAAAGAAATTTGGGTTAGGAATCAAGAGTCCATTTTGAAAACTATATACAGTTAGTATGTCATCATATCCTAAAAATCAAAATTCTGACCCTGACCTTCCCCAAGGTATGGATATCTTTGTTCCACAGGCTGCTCTGTAAACATGCCCTGTATGGCCACCAGATCAGCTTTAACAGCCACCTGTGTGAGTAGCCCTGATATTTCTGCCAATGGGTGAAATGACACTGCACATCTGCATGTAACATTTTAGAATCTAGAAATAAAATAACAGAAAATGGTTTTAAAAATTATATAGAAGCATGAAATACACTTCTCCATAGTTCACAGTTTAGTATTTTCAATAAAATCTGTAGCATGGATAGATTTAATTTCATTTTTATTTTGTTTAAATATATTGAATATTATGCAGAAAGTAAAATACTACTACTACTACTACTAATAATAATAATAATAAAATCCAGACTGTTTAAAATAACAACAAAAACAAAACTAAAATTTAACTTGGCATTATATATATGTGTGTATCTTTAATCAAAATAAACTTTGTGTAAAGAATAGCTGTGCATTAGAACCCTATTCATATAAAATGAACTAAATTTTAATAAATGAATTAATTTTTAAAAAATGCATTATGAATTTGTATTTAAATAGGCAGTATAGCTTTATGTTTTCAATAAAAATAAGAGTGGAATAAAAAACCCAGCACTGATAAACAAAAAAACATACAATACAAGGACACTGAAATGTGGAAAAGATGTCGGGTATTTACTGTAATGCTGGTCGAAATGCAAATTGCTATCAGACCATGTGTGATATAGTCCCAGTCACTGAGACTCCTGTGAAACCGTGTTTAGAATTTTATTTCTTGTGGAAAATAACTTCAGAAAAAAAAGACAAGTTACTCATTTTCTACATCCCAAGAATGTTTACAGGACAGAGGAGAGGGTGACATATAGTGGGAAGGTATTATACCTGATGGTTCTTATATACAGGATGTAAGAAAGCCTGCCATAAGATCTAATTATCAAGAATTGCTTTTTTCTGCCCCAAAGCAATCATTTTGATGACAGCCTTCTATGCACTGTAAAACAAAATGGGGAGCCTGTGCTATATAAACTGGCTCAGCGCTTCCTTTTACTTCCTCTGATATCAGTCTCCCCACCTCATTTATTTTCCACACATTAATGGTAGCAGTCACCTTGAGCTGTTGATGCAGAGTAATTTTCACAGAAACCTTGATCAGAAACCATAAATCAGCCTGATGTGCTTTTATGGTCTAATAACATTCTGCCTGCTCCTACAGGCCCTTATGTAAAACTGCATTGCGGAGAATTCCTTGGACTGTTTTTTCACACGCACTCCTGTATCTGAAAGACATAAAATACCCACAACATAATAAGATTAATATACTTGGCTTAAAGCTGCAGTCATGAAAGCATTCAGGTATTAGTCTGTAAACATGAAAATATTCAAATAACAAAAATGAATTTTTCTCTGTAGATTTTTCTGTGTTTAGCTGCTCCTTCCTACACTTGGTTAGAAAAACTAAATAATCTTCCCCTTCTCTCCCAGATGCAGTGCATCAACAGGCAGAGCACACTGAAGCTGAATTCTTTGTCTAGATTAGAAAACGCTAACCTGTATAGCTGTATCAGCAAATCCACACAGCGTGGGAGACTTCTGAAGGTGAATCTTGTCTGTAAGATTCCATTCTCATTTGTAGATAAGTTAAAGATTTTAAATTAAGAACTTAGAAGAGAGGTATTGATTTCAATGTTAAAATCATCATTTTCTTCCCATTAAAAAGAGAATTACTACTTACCTTTAACAATGCTTTCCCATAGGACATAAACATATTATGTAAACCATAGGGGGTTTACCACATACCCCGCAGTTTTGGGGGTTTTTTCAGCATCTGGTTTGAGAAGGTATAACCTGTTTTAAAGAAATCCTTAGCATTCCTGATATTTCAAGTTGGATTTTCAACATTTCTTCCTCTCTCTCTCTGTCTGATTAATATCTATGTATATCTGTTCCTACCTTTAAGGGAGAATAATTCTTCTCCCTGACCTTGCAAAGATGATGTGACACACGCGCGCGCGCACACACACACATTGTAATACTAATTACATCTCAGTAACACAGGTTTGCATATACAATAAACACAAAATCTCTGGCATGCACAGTTTAGGCTACATATGCATAATTTCTTACTAAGTGGATTGTTCACAATTTTAGATTTTGTATCACAAATGTTATTAACAGAGGTTTTTTTTTTTTTTTTTTCCTATTACAGATAACAGTGTAGTTTTTTGCTTTTATGACTAACTTTCTACAGCTTTTATGATGCCCCCCTGGCCAGAAGCACACACAGCTGATAGCAGCAATCAGTGCACCAACAAATAACCATGATTCACAGCATCTTTCATGTTAGGGCTCACAGATAAATCCCCAGCACTTAGTAGAAAATGCTTGTAAAAGGCAACTTCATCATTTCAGGACCAGGTATATTAGTATCTGAAGACAAAACAGGGCATGAGATGAGTAACCGCTCATCTTTCTGTGATACCTCTCAAGGTATGAACATAAGTGAAATTGTTTTTTTGTTTGCAGAAGGTTTTTGCAAACTCTCTGATTTGTCAACAGGGTATACAGGGTATCATGGACAGAACAATGGAAGAAAATGGAGTAAAAAAATATTCCTTTCAGATTTGCTGAGTCATAGCTGTGGATAGTGCAGTGATAGCACCAAAAAAGTATCATTCAGCGTTAAAATGGCATCACTGTGAATGCTCTTTTCCTATCCAGAACAGCTGCATTTACCTGCAATACCACTTCTGAAAAGTTAAAATTAAGGAGAGAATTACCAAAATGAACAGAATGTCACATAATGCTAGAGTAGGAATGGTTACAATATCTTAATATTTTTTATTATAAGCTCCCATCATCAAAGAAAAAAATTAGTACTTTGAAATGTGGTGGATACTACCCATCTTATCTTGAAGAAACATCCTTCTTACCTTGGTATGTGGTGCATCAGTGTGAAAAACAGGAGCTATCCAAGAAGAGGGACATCTCTACTCTGTATGTATGCCTTTTTTGTTTTACTGATGATTTTATAAAAATTATTCTGGGGTAATTCTGTGGTAATTTCTATAATCACATAGGTTAAATCTGGCTTTTCATATAGCCATTCACCCATTCTGCTGACCATCATGCTGGCTTATGTTGGCTTTATTGCTGAACTCAAAGGGCACTGGGGTACAGAGAGACCTCGCAGATAAACAAAAATTGAAATGAGAGCAGGATCTACAATCTACCAATTTATTAGATTGAAATGGGCTTAGACTGGCCACCAAGGATATTTGGATAGAATGTCTGTGATACTGGGCTTTTTTGGCACTTAGGAGTCTATTAATGTAAGGTGTTTGCAAGCCTTGTGTTGATACAGAGACACAAATGGTGTAGGTACAATTTGATACCTAGATAAGGTACCCCCAAATGTGTTATGGGCTATAATTGGATCTGCAAAACATGTGATTTAAGGTAAAAATGTTTTTCACAACTTTTATCTCAATGAAATATATTATTATACATTATTATATCTATTGGGAATTACTTTTTCTTTTGTAAGCCAGGAAAATTGTGACTGTGAATATGACAAGAAATACTTAAGAGTCTGGGATTTCTTTAATTTTTGTAATTGTTTCAATAACTCTTGAATTCATCTGAAAGAAATGCATATCTATTTTATATATCTACCACAGGACTGCCCAAACTGGATCCTGCCAAACCAGAAGGATTAATAGGGTTTATATAATTTTAATTTTGTCTAATGTTTGACAATAATTTACTTTTATTTTTCTTTTCAACATCATTAAACAGAAGGAATTTTATGCCTTCAACTGTGTGCGTGCACATGCATTTTATAAACATTTCACAGATAGTTTTCTATTGCATATATCATTGAAGAAACAATGGAAAATGCCAAATATTTTGTCTTATTTTGTGTTATAATCCATATTGAGTCTCTAGTAATTTGCTTCCTCCACAAAACATAATCTTCTTGTGATTGCTGTCCCAGACATCAGAGCTTTTGCTCTTGTTTTTACATTTAAGCTCCTATAATTTGCAATGCTCAGTGTTCTGAAGCTGAGAAAATTCCTTTCTTGGTGGTGGTCAATGCTTCACAGATAAGTTAACTTGTCAGGATTCCACACGTGAAAATAAGTGAGATCTGAACAACAATACTTGCCAGCATTTTGTCCATTAAATTATTTGGACAAAACATTATCTTTTTTTCCTTTCTTTAGCACATACTACAGATTGCCTTTACAGACAGAGGGTAGTGGTTTTCCATATTGGTATTTCCTGTTGTTCATGCCTGAAAACAACTATTCAGATCATTTTGTATGAGTTCCAAGAAAATGAGTAGTTATTTCTAATACCACATTTATTCTAATTATATATTTGGCAATCACTGCTGAGAATGAAGGCTGTGTCATACTTCTTATTGCAGAGACATATATCAAAGCTGCCCCTGTACCTGACCTACTGAAAATATGTTTTTACTAGCTTTATGAAAGTGTTCCCCTATTTTGATGTTAATTAAAAATGCTGCTGTTTTCCTTGACAAATTTCTTGTCAAGAATTCAGTCCATTTTTTTCTTTAAAGCTCAAGGACTGTTTGGCAATTAGTTTTCAAGAATACCTTCACCATCTCTTCCACAGATGGGTCCCATGTAAATAATTCCCTTTGTTGTTTTTCTATTAGTAAAACACGAAAAGGTTGTTTAACTGAGATGCAGTAATATAGTAATACAGTACTGAGATCTTAAACCTGTGTGGGTGGCTGAAACAGGTTTTTAAACTCCTGTGGATGGCACCAGAAGCACATGTGTTGAAAAGGGGCTATTAAGACTGCAAACAAGTTATATAATGCACACTTTAGAGATTTTGTGAGAGTTATGTGAATAAAAGCCATTTTTAGAAAAAAAGTGTCAGTCTACCTAGTAAGCAGAAGCTTGGTTTTCTTGCTGATGACTCGACATTTGAAATTTGTTTTCTGGTTTCTGTTAATTTGTTCTTAAGTAATAGAAAGTCTGGGTGTATCTAAAATACAGTTATTTGGTCCTAATTCCTTCAGGATAAAAATCAGGCTGTTTACTAGGCTTCACATCTTGGAAGTAGCTTCCCAGGAGCTTATTCTTGCTTTTTTTTCCCCAGTCTTCTTTCTGTCTTGGCTTAATTTTCTATCTAAATGTAACTTCCATATTTTATGTACATTTTGAGTATGTTTTATTCCAGTTGTTATCCCTAATCTGGCTAACATTTTCCCTACTTTCTTAACAGAAGGAAATGAAAATATTCAGATAGTCAGTCATTCATTGCTGCTGACTTCAAAAGTCCACAAAAATTGTTCTTTGTGACTATTTTACCTCAAGTAATATGTGAACTTATTATTATGTCACTGATCTGCACATAAGCCTGACAAGGAATGTAGGAAATTCTAGAAGAAGGCATAAAGAACTGATGTGCTTCCTTTTTAAGTGAAAAAAAATTCATAGTATTCAATTTAAACCTTCTCTGGCACTGTTTGAGGCCACTTTTCATTCTGACACTTGTTATATGGGAGAAGAGGCTGACACCCACCTCCTACCATTTCCTTTCAGGTAGAGAGTGATCAAGTCTCCTCTGAGCCTCCTTTCCTCCAGGCTGAACACCCCCAGCTCCCTCAGCTGCTCCTTATATGACTTGTGCTCCAGACCCTTCCCCAGCTCTGTTGCCTTTCTCTGGACATACTCCAGCACCTCAATGTCCTTCTTGTAATGAAGCGCCAAGAACTGGATACAGAATTCAAGGTGTGACCTCACCAGTGCTGAGTACAGGAGGGCAGTGATTGCCCCACCCTGATCCACACAGGCCAGGATGTCACTGGCTGCCTTGGCTACACTGGCACACATTGGATTGTGTTCACCCAGGTGTCAACCAACAACCCCAGGTCCTTTTCTGCCAGGCAGAACTCCAGACACTCTTCCCCAAGAGACTGTAGTGTTTCATAGGCTTTTTGTGATCAAAATGCAGAACCCTCACTTTTTTTTTTTTTTTTTTTTTTTTTTTTTTTTTTTTTTTTATGTATTTTTTAAAATTCAAAATTCCTGTTGGAGCAATCCACCTATGCAGCCTGATTTCACCTGGGGGTCAGAGCGGCCACTCAGTGTGTATCTCTCTGTTTTGCCAGGTAGGTTCTGTCAAAGTATTTATATTCATTTGGGACTGGGAAATCTTCAATGTAATGGAAGCAGTAATTGGATTCATATCATCCAGGTATGTTCAGAATGTCATATTGCAAGGCATGAGCTTCAGAGCATGTTAATTTCAAAAGCACTGTTTAGTCTTGGGAGGAATTTCCAGACTTGTGGTACAGCTCATAAGAGTTTTCCTCATTGTTTCATTTCCAAATATTCTAGACCTCAGAAGAAAGTTGTCATTTCACAACATCAGCCTCAAAACCATGAAGGACAAAAGAGGTACAGTAGCTATTCAATCATAATGAAAGAAAGTAAGCAGTTTCCTACATGAATAAAAAGGAAGGAAAAAAAAGAAAGATTGGAACAGGTTTTGAGAGAATTTCTGAGAGCAAGAACGAAACCAGAGGAAAATTAGACTGCAAGTTCAAAAGGCTGCAATGCCACCTGCACAGACATTTCTTACTGAGGAACTTAAATTAATCTGAACTCTGAACCTTTTGAAGTTCTCGTATCACCCATGCAAATACATCTCTATTACAGGTGGATAGCAGTTTGGTTTCAGCTAATGTATTCAAAAGTGTTCAACAAGACTGAGACATACTCAATATTCCATGTATCTATAATGGCTTGAACTGAATTCAAATGCCTTGGGGGCCCCCCTGTGTATGGTGAAGCTGCTAGAATTCCATATCAAATAACCTCTTTTATTTCTTTGAAGTGTCATAATTTATTGGCAAAATTTTATCTCTTCCCTATTGTGCAGGTCATGCTGTAATTAATCCAAGCACTTTAAAGGTAGGAAACAGACATATTTCAGAAACCTTATTTAGTATTTTTTTCTGGGAAAAAGAATATTGTTTTCAATAAGAAAAGCAAGTTATTTACAAGTATAGTACTGCTGCCTTAAATGCTTTTCTTGTTTCATTCAAAACAGAACTTTATTCATAAAAAGAATAAGTATGCTTCTTTTTTCTCTTTTTGAACTGCAATAAAGCATGTCATCTGGGTTTTTATTTATTTATTTTTATTTTTAAACCTGACCTCTCTTTATTATGTCTTTATGAAACTGTAGAAGGAAGGTTTAAAATAGACTTTGAAATTTTTCACATCTTTCACATCACACTGTTTGAATCAGTGGATTGAGGCACATAAAGTTCCAAAACCTCAAGTGATATGCAGATAGTATTTCACTGATGTTGCTAGCAAAGGGCTTTCATTTTGCTTATTCAGACTTCCTTCTTCCTTAAAGTAAGATCTACATCCTTTCTAAATGGGCTAAAACAGAAAAAAAATCTAGGAATGGCTTTTGTTTAAGAAGAAACTGTTAGATGCTATATTTGAAGATCTTTCTAAATTTAACAAACAGATTTCAAAGAGATTTTATGTGATTTTCAGGTGCATTTAAGTGTCTAGATCATTTCACATCACTTAAAATTCCTGCCTTAATGTTTATATTATTTAATAACTGAAAAGAGTAGGAAGAATACCATTTCTGCTCATAGAAATGAGGGAAACTTGGTCACTGCAGAGGAGAAAAAAATCATATACTCCTCAAATATATACATAGATAATAATATCCATTATGATTCTTATATTTCTGCAGAGATATAGTGCAAGTAGAAATCCATCTACTTAGCATTCACAATTTTGATATGTTACTCCTCTTCTGTAAAGATTATTTTAGCACCCTCTTTCTGTGGGCAGGATGAAGTATTGCTGTTTGAGGTGAGGACCAACACAAGCTGCTGTGGAAGAGTGGACCAGTGGGAAAAAGCCATATTCCTTATACATTTGGAATGCTAGGTGTGCTCTTAAATAAATTTCCAGAGGCTGGAATTCCCTCAGACCTTATAATTGGCACATGCTGTAACGTTTCTTGCAGTATCCAGGTCAGAGCTATCTAAATGAGAAAAATCTTTGATAGATGTTTTATGTATAGAGCAAATGACTGACAAGTCAGTAAAGGATACAGTATTTATGCTTGTCTATATAGTAATTTTCTTCTAATGTTCTCAGATTTCCTCACTGTACTCCTTCGGTGAACATGCAATCACTAGTTATAGAATGTCTCTAGTTAAAGAATAACTTTTAGAATAGAATAACAAAATTAAATATAATGATTTAATAATACTACTTGTGAAAGAAGGATTAATAGTACTCCTTCTAAATATGGCTTTCTCTATAATTTATTTCTGCCACTGCAGAGGACTCTGTTAAAATATGGCTAAATTAATGTAATTTAAATTAAGAAAGCAACATAAAGACTTGGAATTAAGTTCAGAGGTATAACTGAAGTAATTTGAGAAAAGTATTGTGAACCATATTTGGATGTATCTTGAATCTTATTCACGGGCTGTCCACACATGTATGCCACCAGACATTAGTGTGCGTGGTCTTCAGGCCTTATACAGTGCATTTTTTCCTACTTGCCAGTATATAATATGATTAATTGCCTCTATACATTATCACTTATTTAAGGTGTAAAATTAATTATTTTTCATATTTTTAAAGAAATAAAAATAAATGTGTAAAGTCTAGGAATCTATATATCTACAATTCCATTAATTGGTAATTGGATTGTAGTTACCATATAAATTTACATTCTAGTAAATAATTTTTACTTAGGAAAAAAGAATTTCCTAGTTGACTACCTTACTTGTCACTTATTCACTGTTTAATTCATATAGCACCAAATTAAAAAAAAAAATTACTCATTCTTTCTTCCATCTTTTTAGCTGACTGTTGAATTGTTGCACTGTATAAAACACCAAGACTTGTATAAAACTTGCACTCTTTGCCTACCTATCTGTTTGGTACTGCAGGAAAGAATACAGTATTATTAATAAAGTAACAGTAAATAAATCATTAGTATATTATATAGTTATATATTTCTTTATATGATTAATAGTCTTAATTCTGTTTCTGATCAGAAATTGTGCAGCTGATCAGGTCCTGACTCACACAAGCTCTTACTCTGGGAGTTAGATTTTGGATATTTTGGATGTCTACCTATTGGTGTTCCATTATGCACTGTTAAAGGCAAAGATGAGGAAATGTCAATTTCCCACTGAACTCTTCAGTTTTTGAGGTAAATATTACATCAGTTCCCAATTTTACTCCTTTATAACTATTTAACTTTCAGAATAATTATAGCAGGATCACAGAATCATAGAATGGTTTGGGTTTGAAGGAATCTTAAAGATCATCTAGTTTCAAATCCCTCCCACTATGGGCAGAGACACTTTCCACTAGGACAGGTTGCTCAAAGCCCCGTTGAGCCTGGTCCTAAACCTTTTCAGGGATGAGGCACCCACAGCTTCCCTGGGTAACCTGTTCCAGTGCCTCACCATGGTCACAGGAAATAATTTCTTCCTAATATTGAATCTAAACCCACCCTTTTGCAGTTCAAGGCTCTTCCCCCTTGTCCTATCACTAAATGCTCCTATAAAAAGTCCCCCTTCAGCTGTCTTTTAGCCCCCTGTAGTCATGAAAACCTGCAGTAGGGCCTTTCTGGAGCCCCCCTGTTCTTGAGGCTGAACAAACCAAAATCTTATTCAGATATAGGTTTTGATTTGCATACATGTTATTCCAACAGATGACGAAAAGCCCCCAAAAAAGTCTATATTCAAGTATGGCCACGTCTGTCTTGCTTTATTGTTTCTTGAAAGTCTGTAAACAGAGTTGACCTAGCAGAAAGTATCCACATGCACACCATAATACATTGTGTTATCTCAGTTTTACCATTATGAAATACTCTCTGAATGTCATCCCTCATGCCTCCTTCCAAATACGTCATGACTTACATAAGACTCCCATAAGAAACTTTGACTGCAGATTTCTGCTATTTGTTTCAGTATATTTATCTTTCTCACAGTCAATATGCCATATATCTTAGGCAGAAACTCAGTAGGTACTTGAGGATCCAATGGTATTATCAGGAAGAGAAAAATGACCACTCATCAATAAATCAGAAAGGTGAAAACAAAAATTAGAGTAAAACCCCAAACCGCAAACAAGCATATTTTGGAAGAATCACCAAGCTACTGAAACACCTGTAATGAAGTTCACATCTATCATCCCCACACGGTTTTGGGTGTACATGGTTAGCACCCACACTAAGTTTGATCCCTTCCAGAATGGGAAAAACTTCTTTAACAACCCTTGTTGTTGTTCAAGAGTAGGAAACTACTCTTTTCTGACAGGAATACTTCTGATATAAATGAAAAAGTCAGGAATTGTAGTAAGGCGAGCAAGTGCTTGCTTGCTTAGAGGTCTTAAGATGGATGTCAGGGAATTTTGATCAGGGTGGTAAGGTTTCTGCCTGTTGCTATGACAACACAAAAAGAATCTAACTGATCGAAACAGGATTGTGTGAGAGAAAGTAAGAGTCTATAGGCCATAATTTCCACTGAATAACATGTTAGTCATATTTCAGCACAGCTCTTTGCTTTGCAGGCAAATCCACTGAGAATGCAGAAGTGTTTCACAAACGTTGGACAGTTAGAACATTTTGTGTGGTTTTTCTGGGAATCTTTCCATATAACAATGAAACACATGATATGATTGGCCAGAGACAAGCCAAAACTTAGTATTTAACTCTTACTAAATTTGAAAAAACTATAAAGAATTTAATCATGAAAACTATTTTAATTTCTTTATACATTCTTTAGCGCCATTGGGAGTAGAAAGGAAGAGTGTTAAAGTTAACCTTTCCCTTACCAGTTATCTTTTCATCTTTATAAGTCACTTCTTCATTACTAATTTGTATACCAAAAATGATGTTTGATTTTATTTCGACATGAGTGATTATTGACTTAATTATGCATGGAAGAAGAATTACTTTCTCAGGCAATTTGCCTTCTTATGTAAGATTAACTATATGACTTTAAAACAAAAATTAATCAGAACTCTGTTTGAGTCTTGATCTGAACTAATGAAGCAGCTCATGAGTTTCTAGCAGTAAGACTCCACAGCACTTTGACATTTCTGCTGCTCTGTTACCTTATTTCACATGTTAATTACAAGTGTCAAAAACCATTTCAGAACAAACAGCAATACACTATGCAGAATTATTATCCTTCTCAATATTCTGCAGAAAACCAGATACCAAGGCTATTCATAAATGCTTGTTTATTTGGAAGGGAAGGAAGGAGAAAATATGTGCAATATCACTTCTGTGGATACGTGTTTATAGGTATCTCATGCCTTTCAAGTACTCATTACTCCCCAGATCACCTCCTCTTTTTGTCTCCACTGTTCATTTTCTTTCAGCTCACACTTTCACAGGGTGATGTGGACCAGGGACATTTCCCCTGCTACAGTGATATTTTTTGATTTGTTGGTTTGAATTTTTTAACATACCTCTGTGGATAATGAACCCCAAAAAACCACATGGCCTTTAGGATGAGAATTTTTTAACATGTTAAGAAGGTCAGTAGTAGAGTTATGCTTTTTTTTTTAAGACCTATATTTAATAAAAATATAAGGAAATAAAACCCTTTAGAAAGCTATGTATAGTTACTTTGCTAAACTGCAATCAAGTGCTTCAGGTGTAATCTACATGGGAATGAATATATTGTGCATAAGGTAAAAAGAGTTTTATCAAGCAGAAAATACTGTAGGTACATCTGAAAAAACCCAGGGATTAGTTCTAATTAATTATTGATAATTTTGAGGTAGGTCTGGGTTCAGAGATATCATTATAACCACAGTTACATAAACATTCTTTGCACACCAGAGGGAATAAGATGTCTAAAAAAATAAACAGAACAAAAGTTTTTAATAGCAGGTTATTTATTCTGTGTAAATGAAACTAAGCAAATCCAGAAAAAAGAGTTAAAAACCTCTCATGTGTTAGCATTAATATAATTACCTAATTCTTTCATGACTGTTTATGAATTCTATGTTCTATGCATTGATAGCTGAACCTTTTCATGTCATATGCAGTCTTTCACAGATTTGTGTACTCAGAGCCTGATATAGCCTCATTTCCTACTTTTCTCTTCTTCATTAGTTATCCCCTCTGGACTGTTATCATCTGTTTTCCTTCTGCTGCCATTACTTTACCAACAGACTATCTGTATTATGACATTGTCTTTGATCCTGTCCATGTTGTGTGAATGGTATAGCTATATAATATTACATGCATCTGTGTAATTTTTTTACTGTTTTTTGATATTTTTTTCTTATATCTGAACCAGTGGAAATGTTAGCACTGACTTCAAAACCAAGATCCTCGAGGTTACTCTTTTAAACCCACCAAAACAGAGATAAGAAAATATGCTGCTTTGACAGTAACTTTCATAACTCATTTGGAAGTATTATTTACTAATAAGTAATATCCTTAAAAATAGAAAAGTCACAGTGTCATTTTGCAGTAAGTGAACTGATTTTTAGTCCTAGTGACTATTCTTACTGTACAGACCAGATATACATTTGGAGTATTGCACTGGTTTGAACAACCTTCTATTCAGTTTCTCGGTACTAACAATTACTAAACAATTTTCTTAGCCTAGTAAGAATAAAGAAATGTATTTGCTGATGGCTGTGAATTCTCCTCAAAATTATTTTGTTTATATCCCATATTTTCTCAGGTCTGCACTGGCTTTGTCTTACTGATTACTCTTTGAAATGAACTCAGGGAGTTCCTTCATTGTTCTGATAGACTGTTCCTTAGGATTGCTTCATTACTGGAGTGCCAGTGGCCATCCTTATAAACAAACTTTCCCATACTCTATGTTTAAGGTGCAAATGTGCTGTAAAGCACACTTTACCTGAAGTTTGAGGCACATTTGGAAGAGGGATTGGAGAACAAGTTTATCCTATAATAGACCTAGAGTAATAGTAGACATGAGGAAAAGAAAAGCTGTGAGTGAATCTGTCTTCCAAGCAGTTGTAAAGCCATTTTTATATGAATGACCCTGTTGAATTGCATTCCTAATATGTCATCACAGACCAAGGTTGCTAGAACCTGGATGAAGAGTTAAGCACCTGTGTAAGTTACAGGGAATATTGTTCCACCTGTCTACTCAGCAATTAGTTTCACTGCTAAGTTGAATGAAATAAAAAAAAATTCTGGGCAAACTAGAACCAATGCAGAAGCATGGGAGGCATGTGTATTAGGGTGGGGTTTTTTGTGTGAGTAAAGGTTAAAGAGTCAATCTCTTTTTTAAATTATTTTTATTTCTGAGCCAGGGCTGGCTTCCCTATTGATTATGAGCAGCACAGTCACTTGTTTAAAAATGAATAGTTGGAATGAAGACAAGGAAGGAAAGAAAAAATCATGACTGTGTTAAATTCAGTTGAGCAGGTATCAAGTGGCAAGGGTTATGTGCACTTTTGCTATGTTTTTATGCAGGCATGTCATTATTTGCCTGTTTACTGAAAGTTTTACATCTTCTGCTTGAAAGACAACTCAGCTATTGTCTTGTCTCTTGGCCAGTATTAGAGCAGGAACTCCCAAGAGCAGAGGCTCTTGTGAAAAATCAGACTAGCTATTTTCGTTCCTGTGAACATTCTCCCCTTTGCCACCGTAGTGGTGAAACAAGAAGGCAGCAGCAAACATTTGCAGAGTTCCTCTGTGTTGAGAGTCACAGGTACACTGACTCCACAGCCCAGCTTGAGGGCATAATGGAGTGTGTTCTTTGGAAAGTGTCTTAATGTACATCTGGGTCTCGACTGCCTGAAACTACATCAGAGGATGTTGACTAGACTTGACATTCTCTCCAGATGAGCACTCCCACGATGTCCAATTATAGTCTCAGACTCTGAGCCAGAGGGGGTGATAAGGGAATTTGGCCTTGAGAATGCCTTTGAGGGTGAATATAAACTACCTGAGTCAACGAGTGTTAAGCATACCAATGCTAAAACTGGTTTCATCTTTTTGGTTTTTCAATTTCTATCAAGGAAAACATGATGAGTGACATTAAATATTGTAGAACACAGTTTACCTAGAAAAGCTAAAATCAATCCTTCACCAAATTGCATTTAAAATACCTCTTTCTGCTTATTAATGGGTGAGAGATTACTTCAGTTAGATGCATTTTTTTTAATTTGATGTCTTTGAAAGGCGTGTCTGTATGCAACTCCGAGGATTAAATGTTTATTTTGTACTCAACGGTTTTTTGTCCCTTAATTTCTCAAATTTTGTTTATTTGAATGTGAAAAGTCATTTCCTTTTCCCTTTCAGTTTTCCTGATGAATTTCCAGTAATTTAGTAATAGTCAAGGCCATTCATTAGCTTTTAATATTATGTAGAAATAGCAGGATAAAGAAAACAAAGACTGTTCTGTTCTGCTGATCTTTTACTTCAAAACAAGTAAATTCTCATAGAACAAAACAAACCCTCGGTCACTCAGACTCTAAATATATTACTCCATTATTGTTGCCTTTATCTTGCCCTGCTTTTGCTTTTAATGACAATTAATCTTTTCAAATAGGCTAAACTGGGAATACTCTGGGAATAGAACTGGGTTAAATGTGGGATTTTTTTTTTTTTTGCTATTATTCACGTGCTTTAAGAAATTCCATTAAGAAAAAAAAAGAGCATTTTGTATTTTAATACCCACAGCCTTCAGTAAGACAGTTTCTGAATTAATAAGCTTCACTTTGTATCCTTGTTGATCAATCACACTGTATTGAAGAGGAGGCCCATATTTATGATCAGTTTTCAAACATCCCCTTAAAGCACTTTGGTTTAGCTTCTCAGGAGGATATATAACTTAATATCTTTATTCAGGTTTGCACATACATCAGAGGAAATTAGTCAAATCTATGTGTGGATGCTATCTATAACAAATGCTTTTCTGTTTTAAAGAAACAAAATTTTCACAGATATAAAAGAGTATATTAAAATTTATTACACTTTAGAGAGTTATGACACCAAGAGGAAGTAAAGATGGTCACCAGACAGGGTTAAATTTAACTGGAAAAGTAACAAAATAAGCAGAACTCAATGTTGCACAATTTAGCACAATAATACCCCAAGGTGAATTGACATGACACTATTGTATAGAGTTTCACTCCTTCAAAGACCTGAAATGTAGTAAGAGGATGATGTTAAGAACAGAGTTTAAGTCTGTGTTTTTCTGTTAGCATGAGTTAAGTCATTGACTCTATGGAAGATAACTAATTAGCGTTTGATTCCTTTAGAGAAAGGCTTTTATTTTAAATTTTTAATTGGTGAGGTAGGATTAGAAGGAAATGTAGGCTTTCTTCTGCCTCTATACTGATCTTCTTTAGAGACAATTGTTTCTACATTTTAATTTTTTTAAAGATTTAGGTAGAGAAACAAAATAGTTTTGGGTGGGGAGAGAGAAAGTGTGGAAATATGGAACAGTGAATATCTTATAAAATGCAGCACATACTTTATTTACATTGGATGAGTGTAAATGAACAATAAAAAGTTGAATGCTATCAAACTAAATATAATTTGTAGAAGTATGATAAAGATATACACAGGGTACAGATGAAATTACAAACTGGAAAACATATGTCAGACCACCTGATATTTTTATAAAACACAAATAGGTGACAAAAGCCTGTAATTGAATTTTGAAAATACAGTTATTACTTGAAATCTGTGCACTTGGATTTCCATAACTGGATTTTTCTGGAATGAGTGCCCAATTTACCTTTTTGCAGCCATTACATTGTTTTTCTCAATTATTTTGATGCAACAGAGCCAAAAGCTTTTGTGTGAAAAGTAGCATGGCCCATAATTATTCATGGAGGAAGAAAACACAGCATAGTATGTGTTTTTTAAAAGATCTCACACATTTAGTATGATCACTATTATTGATTCAAAAGCTTAGAACATTCCAGATTCTTGCTCTGCAAGAGTAATGTTTTCTGTTTATATATAGACTTGTCTAAATCTATACAAAAACCTAGTATCACATCTAAATTAAAACTTTTACCATTATTACACTTTTTCTTGGTTGTTGAAATAGTATATTATAATATTACTCTACTACAATATATTTATAGTACTAGTCTATTATATAAATTTGCCATATTACTCAACCCAACTTTTACCTATTGTCTGAATGAGCTGTGGTGTAAGGCTTGAGTTGTTTTGTTTCATGTTCTTGTCCCAGGAGAAAGGTAACTGTGGGTGGTGTGTAAAATCAAAGAAAGTGATACATACTATTGTTTCTCTATCAAGTATTTGCCAGGTATAGTGTTGTTTTTGTCACTTCAGAGTGCCTTAAAATTTCTTATAATTGCTCAGCTATTGAAAATGCTTTGAATACCTTAATTTTATTCACAATCTAAATGTGTGAAGATTGATTTTTACACATATACACAAACACAAAGACATATTTCTCCCTTTACTGTACAGGAAAATCAAGAAAATCAAGAAAATACAAAAAAATTAAAGTTCTTAGAAAAAAAAGGTTAAAAATAATAAGGAAGAATACATCTGACATGTAGTCATTTTCTCTTTTTCTCTCTGGCAGTTATACTAGGGAAGAGCTGCAAAGAATAAGAGCCTGGATGTTAAAATACTCAGCTAAGCTCCCCAACAAGCACAAAATTGTAAATCCATGCAAAAGCTATCTGATGACAAAGATATTGAACTTTAAGTGTCCAAGACCACATCTAATACCTATGAAAATTGCCCATTTACAGGAAATGCATTTAAAATGGCTTTGTCCATGCCAAATACAGGGAAATGACAGCTGAAGGAGCATAATTTTGTTAAAATGATTCAAGAAGGGTGGCAGTCTGTCATGAAGCCTAATCAGTACCTTGGCTGTATCTGCAGGCACAGAATGGTCAAGAACAATCTACTGAACTGCTAGTTCTCAATTATCATCATCTTTGACTTGTTGTCTAAGTATATGCAGTATTCCAGGGTCAGTGCTTATGCAATCTGGATTTCTGTGTGACTAACCATCCTTCAGAACATTGAAATACAGTTTTTATTGTCTTTTCATTTCCTCTTATACAATTTTAGTAGTTAAGCAATAAAAAAAAATCTGCAACAGGATGATCTGATCCATCTTCCTTCATTACTATTTTGGGTTGCTAGATTTTTCATTTCACACTTTTATGTCATTTATGATTTGCAGCATTACGTCAAAAGAAATACTTAGGTTTTTTAGCTGTCTTGGAAGAATGTGATTATGTATTCTTGGGACAAGTCTAATTTATAAAAAAAGCCTTATTCTAATCAGTGTCGTAAAAATACAGACCTGAATTGTATTACTTGGTTTTGTAGATGTGTACTATACATTATACAGTATTTACTTTAATGGCTCTAATAAATCTTTTTCCATCACTTCAATAGTTTTCTCCTTCCAAAATATTTTTAAAATACTTTCTTGTCCAGTTTCCCTGATAACTTGTTTTTATTTCCATAGGGTTCAATTTCAATATGGTCATATTATATCTTTAAAAGAAAAATTAAATCAAACAGATAAGCTACCCATGTTGTCCTTTATTTTCTTAGAGTCTAATGTAGAGGTAAAATAATACTATTCTGCTACACTTTTTGTTTCTTTATTAGCCCCCAATTTAAAATGAAACAATTTAAACTGCCAATTTCTTTTATTTCCATATTTCCATTCAGAGTATTTGGTTTTACATCCTACAGTAAAAATTCTCATTTCATCAGTCAAGCTGACATTTTAGGGCACAAATATTTATGGCATTTCTTTTAGAAATAATAACTCTTATAATAACAACAGGCACAGTCAGAATCCCCTGATTACTCTTTTGAGTACTATTTTGTACATATTGATTACAATATGAGTACTATTTCTGTTCTTAGCCATCCTTCTTTCCAATACATTGGTATGGGAATGACTTCCGTTGTACTTTTGTTTTACCTCCCTCTACATATTAAAAGTGCATAGGATTCATACTTTCTCAGTCTTCTCCTCAGTTCTTTTTCTCTACAGTTCTTCTTATCATCAGCACCAGTCTCAAGCCCCAAAGAGATAAGATGCCAGCTGCTTTCAGAGAGTACATCCATTAGTTCTGTGTCTCAACAGATATGCGTGTAATTTAAATAACACCTGCCTGGGATTTATCTGTTGATTTCATTATCTTGTTCCCTTTACTGTCTTCCCTGAAGGATCAAGTGAATGCAACTGAAAACCATCTGAGCCATCATTTTGCTGAGGTGTTTGGATGTGCTTCATCTGCTGCATTGGGGAATCATAAAGTGTCATTTGTTGTGGTTTGAAGAAAGATTAATGGATTTGGAGGGGTTTTTTTTCCTCTCCTCAGAATCCTTTCCCACCTAATTTCTGTAGTTTATATCTTTGCCTCTGCCTTTATCTTTGCATAGTCTTGTAGTCTCTAGATCCTCTGTAATTCTCCTAAGCAAAGAGCACACAGTCTCCTGTTGGTGTTGGTATGCTTCTTAACTCATCTGTTGCTCTTCAATCTTCAAAACTCTTGTCAAATCTCTAAATAAGCTAATGAGATTGTCAAGAGAAATGTTTTTCAGAAACTTAATATTATCTAAGAAGTTGCAATTAACCAACTGTGAGATCTAATTTAGTGTAAAAAAGATCATAAGTACTTAATACATTCCACCAGGTAAACCATACAACTATTTAAAACATTGCAAAAAAGAAAAATATTTTTGCAGTGCTAAAAATTAAAATTCCTGGGATTTTTTTTCAGGATTCTTAATAACAAAAAAAACCAAAATGGTATCTCTAGAATGTTGCTTAGGTGATTACAGCACGACATGGTCTATCACAATTGCAAGCCTGAATACAGAAGACCTTTATACTTAATGACTGTATTTTTCACATTTCTAATTCAGATGCAGGTAGAAAAATTGTAAGGAAGAAACACTATGGCATTGCTGACATGGAGAGTGTATGCTTATTTGAGCATTATGCTAAATCTGTCAGAGTTAAGAATAATTTCAGAAAGAATAATTTATTCAATATTTTTTACAAAGCTACTTCAGTCATTGCTCATCCTTTGCACTCTGAAAGCTATTCATTGTGAAATAAATTTGTAAGAAAATTTGGATTTGCACAACAGGTGATATTTCCTGTGGAATATGTAGCTATGTAACAAAGAGAGAAATTTCTCAGTGGCCAGGTCCTGTATCTCCAGCAGCAGAAGATTCTTTGGCATGCTAGTCAACTGACAGTTCTGTTATATGACAGACATTTAATACTTGCTTTTATTTTTTCTTTACAAGAGTTTACAATTTGCTCTCTGTGTACAGAAATTGAGTACTTACTAATGTACGTGAAATTCTCATGAAATACATGAAATGTAATGAAATTCTCACTCAGCATGTCTTAGGTTTTCTTTTTCTCCCTTTTGTGTTCTAAGGTTGTAATTTGTGTTTAAGCTACACCTTGGAAATTATACTCTGGCTAAACCCAGAGTTGTACTCAAGAGCTGCTGCAGGCTGAGGGGTTAATTTCAATACTGCATTAATCTGAGTGATGGCATAGGACTTAGATTGAAGGTTATTAGTTATGTAAGCAATAGAACAATTTGTTTTGTTTTAATTTTATTCAGCTTTGTATGTTTTTCTTAAAATAAGCCATGAAATAAAAATAATAAAAAAAAAGAGTATAAGGTAGAAAAAGAGATTTCTCCCTCATTATGCAAAATTCATTCAGTGCTAGGGAATCCAAAATGCTTTATCTGAAAAGTCAGAGAGAACTCAAATAAGTCCTCTGGACAGCCAGGAAGGCAGACTGTGGGAGGGGCATAACAGCCTCTGTCTACAGAAGAGTCACTGAAAAACTTTTATGTACAACACCCACACAGTGCCTGTGAACGTGAGGATTTGGCCTACAGGGGAATTAAAGTCTGGTATTTCTCACAGTGATGTGTGGGATGTCTAGAAAAATGAACTCCAGTAAACTGAATTTTCCATCTCTTTCCTTTTCTCATTTCTTCTCAATGTAACAATAACTAGCTACAGTAAGGAAATACAAAGAAAATTGTTGTTTTGCAATTTGTTTTTATGGATAAGTTTACAAATATAATTAATGCACAGAAATTATTTTTAGGAAGCATACATTCCTGTAGCTGACCACTGCATTGTAGCAATACAGTTTTATATTACATATGCATTTTTCATTGGTAGTGTAGTAGCCTTTAAAATTTGTATATTAACTATATAAAGAGAACACAATTTTTGAAGTTTAATGACAACACAATAGTTCAAATAATATTTAAGGTAATAAACTATTTAACAAAACCAAACCTGTAGTTAAAAAACACAGCTACATTTTCTTGGATTTAAATGATTTATGTGTATAAAACTAATTCTCTTTCACACACTGCAGCTTGAGGGTCTATCTTTGGGCCAAAGAGGGATATGAAGTCAATAGAGAAAGAAATGGATGACTAAAAAAGACTGTGAAATATAGTTATTAGACTGCTGAGAGTTTCCAAGATTTGAGGCCACAGGAGATAAAAATAAATCAGGTAAAAGACATATGGCGAAGTTCCCTTTCAGACTTCGTTTTGGTTGTTGTGCTTTATTGATTTTTTTGATCTCAAAACTTCTGAATGTGATGGTTTCGAGATATTGAATGCACTTGAGCCAGGACAATAAGGGCCTGGCTTGAAACTATTCATCACTCTGATTTTTATTGTGGTACTGTCGCTTCTGTACTCAAAACCTTAGTGTACAAAGTGTGATAGAAATACTAAGACATGGGAAAATTAGTGGGCTTTTCAAATCCATCAGGTTTCACAGGTCTTATGTAGCAGGTGAAGGAAGAGAAATATGGATAGTACTTTGTTCTGCACTTGCAAGGAACATTGAGAATCCATCTTTAGGCTGACAGCAAATATCGTCATATAACATGCCAGAGAAAAAGAATGATTTTTAACCGTGTTTACTTATTTATTTTCATAAATAAGGAACAAAACCAGTAAAAGTATTTTTTTAATTTTCCCTACAGACCTATATTAATAAAGATAAGATATTTGTTCTATCATTATGAAGGAGTTGGTTTTTCACACAAGAGATCAGACTGTGTTATTTATGGAATATCTAGGGGATTACATTAATTAATATATAGTTAAATTTTAGAAACTGGTATAAAACCAGTTGCTGATGGACTGTGTTGTCTTTACATTACCTGCTATAGCATCTCTGCTCTTAGCAAGGCACTTTTGGTGTAAAGAGAGATGGCTGAAAAATCTTTTCAATGTGTTCAAAATTTTGTTGCATCTCCCATAATCTATACTGGACAATACAATAATCTCCTTGCAAAGTAACTCTTTAACAAGGCACTACTACTAGGAAATTCTGCATGTGTAAAAAATATTTTCTTTTTTAAATCTAAATGTCATTAATTTTACTACTGGCATAGGGATTTACTGTGATCTATGTCTGACCTTGGTACTATAAATGATGTATTAATCATCCTAAAAATATGCATCTTCTTCAGGTAATGCACATATGAAAAGCTATGCCAAGTAACTCCTAATGGCAATTGAATTGTCAGACTTTATCCAACATAATGCATGCTTAAGGAAATTGCAATGGAGGTAATATTTGTAAGCACTTCAGTGTATTACTTAGAGCAGTACCTTTACCTTAAAACATTATAGCTTTGAAATGTCCGAAGAGAACATGAGATTGTCAAGATTAAGGTGTTTCATTGTGGTGTTATATTTTGGTTAAATGGTATGCTCTGTCTCACACCTCGAAAATGTATGGTTTATTCCAAGCCTGTGATCCTCCCCTGAGGTGTCATGTGTCTGTAATCCCATTGGCCCAATCTTGTTCTGTGCCCACTTTGAATCTCCCTGTTAAGTATGCCGGGGGGACGGGGCTCTCTCTCTTAGTCCTTAGCCGGCTCTCCTGGCCGGTGCTCTCTTGGCCCGTGTGGAGTCTCCTTGCCTGCCTGCTGCTACCAGCGAACTCACAGCTTAGGGGACCCCCCAGGGACACCCCAGTGGTCTCCCCCAAATGCACCACAACATTTCACCTAATTGTTTTTCCTATTTAAAATTTAATGTCTTGATTAGAGGTTTTTATGGCATGTGATGAGATGCATCCCAGAGTTCCAGCAAATTGGTTTGAGGTAGTGGGAAAGAAACTCCATGTGTGAGAGTCTGGAGAAAATGATTACTGCTTCAAAACAACAAAAGGGTGTGGTGGGTGGGTGGGTGATGTGTGGGTAAGTGGCAGACAGTCATGGTTGGACACTGGCGCAATGCTAGCGTTCTCATGAAAATGCACCTTCCTTAAATAAATGCTGTGAGATGTTATCAGGAACAGAGCAGAGCAGGCCCAAGCTTGATAACAAAGGAAAAAACTTTATTAAACTACTACTAATACAGAAAACACATAAACTAAATTTAGGATGAAGACCTTTTAAACCACCCCTCCTCCTCCTAATTCTAAAAACACCCAGCTATGAAACATTACCTGAGATTCTTGATTAAATTACTACCTTTTAGGTAATCTATACTTAAACTATGAAGGGAGAGAGAAGTCTCTCTTGCACCACAGACCCCCCAGGAAACACAGCTGCCCCCCTGTGTTTCCCTGTCACACATGGTAACTGCCTGGAAAAAAAAAATCTGCTAGTGTGACACTCTCTATTTTATGTCACAGTGCTCTCACCACCGTGCATAGACAGACTGCTCATAGGGCTCCTTTAAGGATGCTTTGCCACGGACTCAAAAATACAACAGTTCAGTTTCTCATCCTGGGACTACAGTCCCCCCCATTTTCCCCTGGGGCCGAGGGGTCTAAAAACAGGACTCATCTTCTTCCCGAAGACAGAGGGTATCACCATTCCCTCTTTAGCTTTCTTCGTTTCTTGCTATTCTTGTGCTGTTCGAAGCTGAAACAGGTCTCCCTGGGTCACCACTGCATCCCTTTAAAATGTAGTCTCTATTGCAGGAGATTTTAGTTCAGTCCATGGCTAACAAGAAAAGTCCAGCCAAAAGCTACTTCATCATCTCTTCTCACTTAAATATTTCTTCTTCTAACATCTCAAGTCCCGGACTATCTCTCTTCCACTACAAATCAAGGAGGAGTAATACTTTTAAAAAGCCCTCATTTCTTGGAAAGGGTTAAACGTTCAGACTCTCTGGACGGCTGATATCTCGGTCCGGTGTTCCGCCGCCTCCCATGCTGGGCACCATCCCCCCCTTCTCCTTCTCCTCTGCCGGCAAATTTCCAGGTGCCGCCAGGCTCTCTGTCTCTTTCCCTCTTGGGGGGGGGGGGAACAAAAGCATCTCCGCTCCTCTCCACCCTTCCGTCCAGGAGCTGGCTCGGTTCCAGACCCTCAGCTCTTCGGCTTACCTGGACAAGGCCGCGTGGCTTCCCCTCCCCCACCCAGCCCGTAGCTGGGTAGGGGAGTGTCTGCACTCTCTGACGACCGGAACTAAAAGAGACAGTTCTCCTGGGAGTTCTTGCTTTTAACTCCCTGTGTTCTCAGAGGCGTGTCCATACTTTCAGTGGTCACTCCAGGTGCCAATATCCAAACCTGACCACTGATTGGTTTGACCCAACTTCCTGGAAAAAATTCACTTCCATGTCAAACCACGACACTCTACCCTTCGCCTCTGAGAACACACATTTCTAAAATTATTATCAAAATTACATTCAACACACTTCTACATAAAACAATAATTTACACTAACCCTCTACCTCTATATTGGCACCATAATCTAATACATGCTTTGTTCTTATTCCTTTTGATCTCATCTCACAGCTCTCATCTTATCTTCATCTTATCTTGCTTAGAATTCGATTCCCGGTCAGGGAACCAAAAATGTCATGGTTGGACACTGGCGCAATGCTAGCGTTCTCATGAAAATGCACCTTCCTTAAATAAATGCTGTGAGATGTTATCAGGAACAGAGCAGAGCAGGCCCAAGCTTGATAACAAAGGAAAAAACTTTATTAAACTACTACTAATACAGAAAACACATAAACTAAATTTAGGATGAAGACCTTTTAAACCACCCCTCCTCCTCCTAATTCTAAAAACACCCAGCTATGAAACATTACCTGAGATTCTTGATTAAATTACTACCTTTTAGGTAATCTATACTTAAACTATGAAGGGAGAGAGAAGTCTCTCTTGCACCACAGACCCCCCAGGAAACACAGCTGCCCCCCTGTGTTTCCCTGTCACACATGGTAACTGCCTAGAAAAAAAAAATCTGCTAGTGTGACACTCTCTATTTTATGTCACAGTGCTCTCACCACCATGCATAGACAGACTGCTCATAGAGCTCCTTTAAAGATGCTTTACCACGGACTCAAAAATACAACAGTTCAATTTCTCATCCTGGGACTACAGTCCCCCCCATTTTCCCCTAGGGCCGAGAGGTCTAAAAACAAGACTCATCTTCTTCCCGAAGACAGAGGGTATCACCATTCCCTCTTTAGCTTTCTTCGTTTCTTGCTATTCTTGTGCTGTTCGAAGCTGAAACAGGTCTCCCTGGGCCACCACTGCATCCCTTTAAAATGTAGTCTCTATTGCAGGAGATTTTAGTTCAGTCCATGGCTAACAAGAAAAGTCCAGCCAAAAGCTACTTCATCATCTCTTCTCACTTAAATATTTCTTCTTCTAACATCTCAAGTCCCGGACTATCTCTCTTCCACTACAAATCAAGGAGGAGTAATACTTTTAAAAAGCCCTCATTTCTTAGAAAGAGTTAAACGTTCAGACTCTCTGGACAGCTAATATCTCGGTCCGGTGTTCCGCCGCCTCCCACGCTGGGCACCATCCCCCCCCTTCTCCTTCTCCTCTACCAGCAAATTTCCAAGTGCCGCCAGGCTCTCTGTCTCTTTCCCTCTTAAAAGAGAAAGAACAAAAGCATCTCCACTCCTCTCCACCCTTCCGTCCAAGAGCTGGCTCAGTTCCAGACTCTCAGCTCTTCAGCTTACCTAGACAAAGCCGCGTAGCTTCCCCTCCCCCACCCAGCCCATAGCTGGGTAGGGGAGCGTCTACACTCTCTAACAACCAAAACTAAAAAAAAAGTTCTACCTAAAAGTTCTTACTTTTAACTCCCTGTGTTCTCAGAAGCGTGTCCATACTTTCAGTAGTCACTCCAGGTGCCAATATCCAAACCTGACCACTGATTAGTTTAACCCAACTTCCTAGAAAAAATTCACTTCCATGTCAAACCACGTCACAGACCATGTTCTATGAAAAGTGGGATGTGCACTTCTCCACACCCCACCTGCCCTGGATCCTCTATTCCAGCCCAGAGTGTCTGTCAGTCACTGGCACACCTGAAGCTCCACCTGGGTGAGAGGACCCCAGGAGCTGGGATCATGCTGGAACTCAAGCAGTGTTGTTTAAGATTTGTGGTTTAAATAATTGTTTGTCCTATTGTTAAAAGGTTTAGAAAGGCGGACTCTTGGAACTACTGGCCTTCTAAGAAAGAGGGGGACAGACTTATTAGTAAGGTCTGTAGTGATAGGATGGGGTAATGGTTTTAAACAGGAATTCAGACTAGATATAAAGAAGAAGATTTTACAATGAGGGTGTTGAAATACTGGAAAAGGCTGCCCAGAGAAATGGTGGATGACCCATACTTGGAAACATTCAAGGTCAGGTTGGACACGACTCTGAGCAACCTGGTCTAGTTGAAGATGACCCTGCTCATTGCAGAGGGGTTGCATAACTGAGTTTTAAGGTCACTTCCAACTCAAATTATTCTATGAGTTTTTAATGTTTTGCTTCTATTATTTTCATAACAACTCATGTACCCCAGTTTTGGGTTATAATTAGACCACAGGCACACTGGGCCTCTGAACATCTTTCTCATGGCATGTTGTAGACATATTCTGACCTAGCAACCAACTTTTGGCCTGACCTTATCTTCATCACATTTGAATTCCTTTTATTCTGTTGTTCAATTTCTTACAGATTGTATATGTTTATTAGCAAAATTAATGACTTTGTGCATTTTTTATATCAATCACAGTGTTAAAAAAGGGCAGCTGGTAGGGCGAACCAAATAAATTTTTACATCTCTGGATCACACCATGAGTTATTATTATAGGCTGAAGAGATAAGTACATACTTCCTCCTTCTGACAGAGTTTATTGCAGTCAGTTTTATGACAACTTCACCCAAAGGGTCAATTTGGTTACAGAGTACTGTTGTAGAACTTTTTTAATTTAAAAGAGGGTTAATTTCTCTTTTAAACTAGATGTATTATATTAAAAAGATCAATCCCACTCTTTAGATAAAGATAATGCATGACAGAAATATAGATTATCTTCTCTTCAGAAAAAGCTATTCATCAGAATCACAGAATCAATCACAGTATAGTGGAGGCTGGAAAGGACCTCTCCAAATCATCTAATTCCACCCACTGCTCAAGCAGGGACAGTGAGAACAGGTTGTCCAGAATGACAGCCAGTGAGATTTTTAATATCTTCAGAGATGTAGACTATGCAACCTCTCTGAGCAACCTATTTCTTTGTTTGATGACACTCAAATAGACTAATATCACTGAGATAACTGCATTTAGGTAGGGAGTTTGAAGGACCTTAATGACTGTATGATTCCAACTCCCTTGCCATGGGCAGTGTTTCTAAAAGAAAATAATCCCAACATTAAAATCAAGCCAGTTGATTCAAAAATTCAAATATTTGGGTTTTGGTAAAATACTAAGTGAATAGCATTCTTAAGATCACAGTGCAAAAATATTAAAAAAGCATTTTGTATTTGCAAAATATAAAGAAGAAAGAGCAAGCCTCTATATAACACACACTTTTAATTTAGAGGATTTATTGAGCATGGACTTTGTATCAGTTTAGGATGAAATGGAATATTGTACTAAATAAATTTAACTTAGTGCTGGATATACACTTATAAATCATGTTTCTTGCTAAGTATTGGAAGCTATAAGCTCAAAGATAAATGTCTAATGAGTCCATTCAGTTTCTGATGATGAATTTTTAGGCCTGGACTTGTTTTTTTTCCTAGCATAAATAGTTGTGCCTTACCCTCTAAAATTCTGATGTACAGAATAAATTCACATATGGTAAATACAAAAATAAAAACCCAAACCCTAACCCTTTCTCCAATAATTTGATTTAGAATCATAGGATCATGAAAGCATTTGGGTTGGAAGGAGCCTTTAAAGCCCATCCAGTCCACCCAACCTGCAATAAGCAGGCTCATCTTCATGTAGATCAGATAGCTCAGAGCCTTGTACAATCTGTTTCTAGGGATGGGGAATCTGCCACCTCTCTGGGCCACCTGTACCAGTGCTTCAGCACCCTCATAATAAAAAATTTCTTCCTTATACTTGTCTGTGTCAACACCCTTTTAGTTTAAAACTACTGCCCTTTTTCCTATCATTATTAAAAATTCTGTCCCCATCTTTATTATACGACCCTCCTAAGTCCTGAAGAGCTCCTATAAGATTTCCCCAGAGACTCTCTTAGGGTTTCTTCACAGGAGAAATACTTCAGCCCTCTTACCTGTTTTGTGTCCCTCCTCTGGATACCCTCCAACAGGACTGTGTCCTTCTTTTATTGAGTTCATAAGCAATATAAAGACTTAGATATGAAGTTTATTTGACTCAATATTTTTCCAGTAAAAGTTGCTGTATTGCAATTCAAAGCTGAGACAAGACTGACACAGAAGTCTATTGATAAGATTACAAAATTAGAGCTCTAAGTAAGAACAATTAAAAAAAATTGTATATGGGCATTCATGAACAAGAAAAAAACACTGAGCTTATAGCAAAATACTGTATTTTGTAGCAGTTGAAAAGTTGCAGTATTACTTATTTAGAAGAAAGATGTTTTGTTCATAATTCAGATAAAGTCTTCATACTGTGATAGCTCATTAACTATTGCTATCAAATAAAGCACAACACTCAGAAATACACTTGCTGACTACACAGTTTGTACGACAATACTTAGCATGTTTTTATCCAGGAAATTTGTTCTAAAAAGATCTTCTTGTTACCTGCTTGCACATCTCTTTCCTCTTAAAATATTTATTCTGCAATAATGCAAATTTACTTCACAACTTAGCTGACTTATGATATTCTGATACCTTTTTCAAGTGACAAAAAAAAATAATCTTTTCTAGTCTAGGTAACTGGCTGACTGAGTTGCAGGTTTGTATCCCAGTAATTCTTAACACAGTTGAGGAGAGTCATAATGTTCAAGGGCTTGCATTTTTCTTCCTGACATCTTGCAGTAACACCTACTGAAAAAAAATTACATCATGTAGTTCATCTTGTGAAAACAAAACATTTTATTTCATGAAAAGCATGAATAAAAAAAAGGTATAACAGAAAATAAAATTCATCATGACTCTTCATAGCCAATTGTACTAATTTTTGCCCAAGGCCTCATCTTTTCTTTTGGGGATCTTATCATATTCTTCTTGAATATGGATTAGCACAGCTGATACAATATTCAAAATTACTGTATATGTTGGTGTTGTGTTGTTCAGGAAAAAGTAATTAGTAGACTGTGGAAAAATGCATAAATAGTAACATAATAAAAGAGAGGACAGCAGTTTGAAAGATACTGTGGCACATTGTCAAGTAAACTATATATAATATTGAGCTGGTTAAAATGTTTTTATTTTCCTGTTGTTTGGAATCAGTTTGCACACTACATGTGCAGAAAGACAGAAAAATGCAGCTGGAGCTAAGGAATATGGAATTTTCTTAAAGTCTTTTGGCATTTAAGACATGCTTGTAGCTTTTGACTGTAAGAGGAAGCTGGGTATATCTTAAGAACTTATAGTAGCTAATTTTACAGTAGGATTGACAAAGCTACTCCTATAACTTGAAACACATAACACTACAGTAGATATGAATGCTGGGTTTCAATTTACTTTGAAATACTACAAAATATAAAAATATACAACAATCAAGTTTAGAAAACATAATAGGTATATATCTAAAAGATAGTTTTATCTGTATGAAGACACAGTCTAAAAATGCTGCGTGACTAAAAAGATGTGGAAATATTATATTTCATATAAAGATAAATGATAATTTATTACTCATTTAATATTAAGTAGGGTTAATACAATCTTGCCTTCTGATTGTTTTATTCTTAGATTTTTTTTCCCATCAATATTATATCCAGAAACCTGATTAGTTTCATGACATGGTTTGTTTCTTCAATGATTTAGGCATCTAGGTGATCACAATTTTCATCACAGAAGTGGTCTCTTGGGATACATGAAAGAGACAGTCAGTACAATGTATGAGTTGAACATGCCCTCAGTATGTACAAATAAACTGCACATAAAATGTCAGCCTTCTTTTACTGAGCTCAGAGCCATTCCCTAAGTAAAGCAAAGGTTCAAAGGCATTACAGTCACCTACTTGCTCACTTACCCTCATGTCTAATAAAATCACTCTCTTCCAAAAATCACATCAGACCAAACTATAATCACCTCCTCTCTAATACCTCTCTGAGCTCTTTATAACTCACACAGTATTCATCTCCTGAAGGATAAAGCATGCTTTACTGTGCCTTTTTTCTGATTAAAATGGTAACTTTTCAGCTACCTTCAGGGCTGCTATAAAGTCTGCATTACAATTTAGAAGAAAATATTGGAAAGGAGTAGCATGTATGTATTCTTTCTCCAAAGAGAAGACATTCAACCTCCTTCCAAAAAAATTTACTTAGAAACAGCTAAGTAAAAAGAGGAAATCTCTGTTTGATACCCAAATGTTCATGTCTTGGGTGGTAGCCCAACTTTCTTGCAGTTTTCAAATGCAGCTAGCATCAATGTTAACAGGAACATTTCCTAGTACTTGCTTTCTTTTGATAATATTATGGGACTGCTTGAAGATTCTTTTTTTTTCAAATAACTAAATATTTTTTCTATGATTTCTGTTATTTATTTTGTAAGTGTTAAGAACTTCTGCTGTCTTAATAGACTTTCCATGTCTCTCATCGATCACTGAAGGTATAACAAAAAGAAAACCACACAAGAATGGTTTCTAAATCCCATAGTCCTGTCAACTTTTCACTATCTCCAGAGTAATCACCTCCATACATACTACTGCTTTGAAGTAGTGCTTGTTTCTTGCTAAATGTGAAACAAAATTCATCATACAAGTAAAGAAGCTATATTATTATCTGGGGATTTTATAGGTGAAAGTTTTTTCTAATGGGAAAAAGGACTTAAGAATTTAAAATACAATATCTTGCCCACTGATACGTTCAAGTAAACATACCCTGGCAGTCTGAATGTCAGTCATATTTCTACCATTAGAGTAGAAAATCAAAACTTAAAGGAACTTTTCGTAGAATCTAGATGATTTACATTCTCACAGATACAGAATTTAGTATGAATACATGGTTGTGTCTTTTGAAAACAAAGTACTCTAAACCCACGTGCTTTTCTAAAAATTTTGAGCAAACTATCTTAGAAAATAAATGGTTCTGTTTTTGCATGACAAAATCACTGTTGTTTATATAGTTTTAAAAAACTTTCACAAAATTTAATATTTTTTCAATGTTAAAAAAACCCAAGGGTGTTATTCTCATATGTTCATTTTGTCAAAATAACATTTCAAAAACTTTTTCAACTTCATTGTTGCCGTAAAAATCAGAGAAGAAATCCAAACACCTCTTTTAATCAATGGCACACAAGGCTGGCACAGAAGTTATTTAAAGAGAACTGAACCTTTGTATCATACAGCAGGGTCATAACCCTGGAAACATTCTTCACATTCTATTTAAAAACTACCATATTATAGCTTGCTGTGCAATGACTAGGTAATTGATATTGATATTGTGGTTTAGAATTCTCATTTTTGATCGGAAGTGATTTTACTCTAAACTGCACATATATAGCTCTATAATACAGTCTTCAGTGTCCTCAAGGATGTTATTGCCATCCCCTGACTGTGGGGGTGACAAGTGGTAAACAAGGAACTGTTCAGATGCTCAGCTGCTAGATGGGGTCAGCCACCACACATGTAGAATCAAAGACAAATAATAGGAAAAGTCAAATAATGATATTTTCTCTTTTTTTCTTTATTTTTTTTTTTTAATTTCTTTCTTTTTTAAATGGCTAAAGAAGGCAGTCCTTGATTGATACTTATTCTGTGTGGTTGGAACCTGCATCTAAACATACTTTTCAGAAACAGAGAATGCAAATTAATTTTCTGCATTTTACCATATAACATAAGACACTGCAGTGACCTTAATAAATGTTAAACTTAAAAATGTATTTAAATCTATAATATTTGTTTGCTAAAAGTAATAATATTATAATGTAAGATTATCCAGAACTGTTCACCCCACTCACCATGGTTTTCAACATCTCCTTCTTCATGTCTAATATGCTGCCTCACACCTAAAATCAGTTCACCATTCAACACATCTTTTATTCTTTTCCATAAGCTTCCTACTTGTTGAGACTGCATAGCAGAGTAAATATATAACAGGTGAGTGAAGATAATAAAATAATTCTTTCTTGCAATGGTCTGTACATCACCATTTTTGCTGATAACTTGCAATGTCTGACCTTTTAAACTGACAGGATTTTCACCACTGAAGCTTTATAAAGATGGCTATCTCATCTCAGAAAAATGGAAGCCAGGCATTCAAGACTGACTTGTATTTGTCTCTGAATCAAACTGTCATTTTTGCTCTGTTACTGTCTGTTATCAAGTCAGGACAAGCAGTTCTTCTGTAGGCTAGTTCATGTAACCTTGAATTTTTCAGAAAGTCCTTGAGAGTTAATTCAATGGGTTTATGCAACTACAGTTCATGTATATGAGTGAGTTATACAGAATCTTGGCAGATAGAAGTTATAATAAACATTTAATTTACAATCCCTACAATCCTTTTAGCTTTGCAAAGTGCTTAATGTATCCATCTATTTCCACTGATTTATTATAATTCCTGCTTAGCTCAACTTACATTTATGAGGAATCATTCATGACTTAGAAACCAAGGCAAAGATATGAACAGTTCATAATTCAGCCAGAATCCTGTTAAGATTTCAAACTGGATTTTAGTCCAGAAATTTAACAAATGGACAATCCTTCTCCTCTCCAAATCAAATCAAAACAAAAAAATGGTGCATGAACACCCCTTTCAAAGTGACACAAATATATATGGCAGAGACTAAGGAACTTACTGTATTATTGCAAAAAGTAGAAATTAGCTCATTGATACTGATATGAGATGACAAACTACAAAATATTTCTAAGTAACAAAAGTAGCACATACTGTTTTATATATTTGCATAATTCACTACAAAGTGAACAACTAAACAAATAGTCAAAATCCATCTAGAATTCAGAATTTGCAGGGAAGTAGCCTATATTAGAGATGAAGGACCAGTCTCTGAACAGTCTTTAAATTTTAATAGCAAAAATATTGTACTTAAAAAAAAAAAAGTTATTTTTTCTTACAGATTTTATCTTTTTTTTTTTTTTTTTTTTTTTTCTCCGAGTCTCCCTGTAATTTCAGCACTGATCTTCCTTTTTTATTACAGTGGGCAAAGTGCTCCTAAAAATTTCTGCAGATGGTGGTAGGAATTTGAAGCCACCTTCTGGAAGTGTGCAAACAGACAAAATGGGATTTCAAAATATACATAGGGTACTTCAATCTCAAAAGCACATTATCTTCAAGCACACTTAAACCCCTTCAAGGGTTTAAGCTTAGAAAAGTCTTTCTTCCTAAAACATTGTGATTCACAAATAAATAAAACCACAGCAAGACTCTAGACAACTTCAATTTAATTGTCTTTGCTGTGCTCAGAAATTACAGAGAAATACAGAGATTACCCACAGCATTAAGAAAAAGAATAAAGTTGTGTGGCTATTTTCTATCTGTATGTAAAAAGAAATCTCTTGGGTATGATAATCAATAGCAGGGTGAAAACACTAAAAATCCATTTTGCTGCTTCTTTTTATATACCTTACACAACAGTACACAAAAAACGCTGCTGGCTTTGAGATACTAATGTTCACATTCACATTGATATTCACTTTGCGTCAAACTAACTCCTATAAGCTTTTAAATATTTCAGGACATTGATGAGCCAAAAGAAAAACAAGGATATTGAGGCTGGAGGCTCAGAGATTTCACAAGAAGAACAACAGTGATTTAGGGCAGATGACCTTTTTAGCAAATGGTGGGCTATTTCTTCATGAAGAGAGATTCTGGTAAGGAAGGACTTGAAGTAAAGAGAGTTAATACATTATTGTGAATATTTAAAATTTTGGAAATATATTCATCTTGCTGATTTCTGAGTTTCCTGGATAAAACATGTAAAAGATGTCACCGTTGAGTCAGGAATGGGAATGCAAGGCCATGCATTTTCAGAAGGTCTAATAGCTCACTTTATTACAAAACTTCATCTTTTTAATAAGCAACATTGTTCACCCCGAACTTGATTGGTTCTTAATAACACCTATCACCCCATTGGTTAATTAGGAATAAGACCATCTTTCCATAGCATCTCATAAAACACGTTCCACATGTTCACAAACACTAGCTGCAGAGACCAAGATAAGAATTGTTTTAATTCTTTTCTCTGAGCTTCTCACAATTTCCCCAGGACGATGCCTGGGAAACTATCTGTTTCTCTCTGAGAACGTTCACAATAGATATGATTTATAGGACTTCAGTATCTTTTTTGAGGAAAATTAGATGCAGTCAGATATTTTTCCTTTACTGTTTGTGAAGTGCAAAGGGAAATTTCTGATACATTATACAGTATTTACAATAGAGAAAGCTTTGAAGCACTTTGGTTTGTGAAACAATTAGAACTGGGCAAAAACTTATTCAGTAATATTAGTAATTCAAGAAATTTTCCCCATTTCTTTTTTAAAGAAAGAAGATTTTCTAGCAACGGATTTCATATTGTTTGAGCTTGTTTAATGTATAGAAGTATTCTTATGTTTCTTTAATGAGCTATTCAGTTCTTGCAGGTAAAATGCAAATGGAAATACATGAATGTGCAAATTTACTTGTTATGATTGTCTTGAGCAATTCATGATGTTCACAAGTTTTAAGTCAAGATTTTACTTAGTACTTGGATAATTAACTTAAGATTGCTTTTAACAAACAATTTCTACTGTTCTATTCATTACTGCTTAGAAAGATGGATTCAAATTCTGGTTTCCTTGTTGAACAGGATGCCGCTGCAATAAATAGAATGTCTACACTACCAGAAAAATGGAGATCTAATTTAACTGTAGCCTAACTACATGTTTAGAACTAGAAACTTTCTTCAGTACAGAAAATTCTGCTGGTTCTCCCATAATATGTAGTCTAGTTTGGCAAAATAAAATGGAGAAAGTATGATTTTCCTGAAGCTGACACTCTGGAATCTCCTGTCTATAGTACTCTCAGAATGAACAATTAGGATACATATATTTGTTTATAATATAGCATTTTCCAAATGTTTCAGCTAATTCTTTCTAAAACAATGGATTTCTAAATTCAGCTAATTCTTTCTAAAACAATTCTTTTTAAAACATTTCTCAGTCATGGCACAATTCAAGTATCTCAGAGACTGAGATCCCTGAGTCTCATTTCCAGGCATGATTAAAAGATGGAGCTTAAAGAATTATATTATTATTTTTTCGAAAGATGCAGATACAAGGCTGAGATATGGTACTGATCGTTAGGGATTTTAAGTGGAACCATTAGTGAAGGACTACATGTTCTGTTGACTACACCTGAGGGGCTTTTGGTAAGTGACTAAATCAGTAAATGAGTTCTCATTAAACATAACAAGTAGCAAGTACTGGGAATGAATCAGGTAAAAATAGGTTGGCTATTCTATTTCAGCTAATTGCTCTCCTGACAAACTGTTTATCTGAGCAAGGTCTTGAAAGCTATTGCTGTAGCTCTAGTAAAAAGCTATCAAAGGAATATTCAGTCTTTGATTGCCATACATCCATCCCACTGTGAATTTTAGTATGTAAAATGTCTTCCTTTGTAACATATATAAACTGTACATATAATTTCTTCTAAAAATACATCTGAGAATAGTGGGATGAAGAGTCACTCGTACCAGTATGCACTTGCTGGAAAAGTGGAAATGTACCCTATTGGGGTTTCCTTTGTTCTGGGACTTCTCCATCTAATCAAAACATTTTAAGTAATAATGTATCTCAATTGTGCTTTTTTCTTAGAATGCTTTCAGTCTATTAAGATATTCTATTTCCTATGTTTTTTTCTTTCTCTGCAGTAGAAAGGTTAGGCACAGAAATCAATAACCTGCTTTAATGTCTTTCTCCACTATCTCTGGGAATGAAGCAGACTACAATAATGCTGTTGTGTTTGTTTATGTTTTTTCAGTTTTTCAGTGGTAATTACTTATTGCAGTCTGAAGAACTGTAGGCTTTTCTTACTATGTCTCATTTACAATTTTAGTTATTTACATGTTTACCAGTCAGTTAATAATAGACTATTTAAATATTTATATTTATTCCACGGTGGTGTAATGCATACAGAAGATTCACAAATCACTTTTAGCTTCTTCTGATTATAATTCTTAAAAAAAAAAAAAGGCAAAAAGATATCTTCATTCAATCTGACATATCCACGTTCAAAATAATTTAGCTTGGTTTGAAGTAGTTAAATATGGCAAATGAAAAGGAGTGTTGGAAAAACCTGTGGCTTTAGCACTTGTTCCTTGTACACTTTTTTAAAATGTACAAGTGTAAAAACTTGATTTTTTTCTTGATTTGAAATCTTTGGAGCTACTTAATCCCTTATGCATCAATTAGCTGGTAAGAGTAGCCAAAGCTTCTTTTTATTTAGTATTGTGTTCTGCTTCTTCTTTTACCCTTTTTATTCTTTGTCTTTTATGTTTAACAGAGTCTTCTGTCCATTATAATAATTACTTTTCATAAAGTTAAAGTAACGAATATAATAGTTTTGGAGTTTATATGAAATAACAGATTATAAAGTCTGATGGGAAATTCCTGATCATTTGGTCGCGTCTTTTTTTCTAGCTTGGTCACAGATATCCCACAAGTTAATTCATGTTTGAAAGAAAGCATACATACAAACACAAACACACACACTCATAATACAACTGTAAATTTTTTTTTGTTGTAAGAGCTACCTTATCCTTCTGAGACTTTGTATCATGTCCAAATTATTTATATTATTTATTTGTAATCGAAATTAACTGGTCTCAACTTCCAGTCTCTTAATAATTAAAGAATTATTTTATAGGTTTTTCAGACATCCTGATGAGCCCTCTATTATCTAGTAGATATTATTTAGTGTTCTAAACTGAGGTAAACTGAAAAAAAATCAACTAAAATATAAAAAAAGAAGTAATTCATAGAAATGTAACATATATATAATACGTAGTTTAATAATTCTCTAAATGAAGTTACTATGGAATGACAAACTTTACAATAAAAAAGGGAAAAGACTGAAGGAAAATTATAAGTTAAGTATCTCAAGTCAAACAATTACATTAATTTAGTATTATAAATTATGACCCTAGCATGAAAACATAGTGCTGTCATCATGTTAGTTTCTGATGACTGAGAGATGGGAATAATTTTATTTATAAAGTATTAGCAAAGTATCATAAACAAGAAAATAATTATAGCTATATAGAAAAATTAGTCTTTACAGGATGATGTGTTGAGTCATATAGTTAGAGATTAAAAATTATAGTGGTCTTTTTAGAAAGAGAAAGTTCATTAGAGGAGATTAAATTTCCTTGTGGGTATCTCTTTCTCTGCTAATGGTAATGTGGACATGAAATAAAGAAATGAAATCTATCAATCATGATAGTTCCAGCTGACATAGGAAAATATTTTTGTTACTATACAAACACTTACAAGACTTCATTAAGAATACCATTCATAATTTTAAACTTCAGTGTCAAGAAAAGTGGACACAAATGAATAATGTTTCAAAGAAAATCTGCAGGATGAAATGTATACTAAAGGACCTGTGAAATAAGATATCTAAATGGCTTTGAATTATTTATGTTAGCAAAGTGAACACATTTTGTCCATAAACATACAACTAATAGGATTAAAATCCCTGAAGATCTAAAAGTAGGAATTAATAAGCCCATTCATGTATGTAGACTGAAAAACAGAAGTAACCTTCTTGCCATTAAGATGTGAGGTTTTTGAATGACATCAAATAAAAAAACATATGCTCTACTAGTTCTGTGACAGAACCTGGTAAATTTATGCAAGTTAACAGGATTGCCTATAATAAGGTTATATGTATGATAACCCAATCTTTTAATTGCAATCATAATATTTACTTTAAATAGTGTGAAATATCTTCTTGATAAACTTCACTCAGGATTGAGTAGCTACTCCTAACAAAAATAGTATTTTATTTGTCTGGGAGTACACTGATGTGGGAGCACAATGTTTTTGTGATGCAATAGTAAAAAGTTACTCTTTGTCATTCATATTTCATTTTTCTTCCAGTTGATGTGACCCTTTAAAATGATGAAATGCCGAGTCTGCCCTGTCTTCAGGTACAATATCGACACAGGAAGCCAATACTACATCACTTTATACTTGATTCCCTTGAATCTGATGTCAGAGACACTTGAAGTCGGAGACTTTGAAAGGACTAATTAAGGTTGCCTGATGTAGACAGCCAGGGGAAATACTTGTCTATGAATCACGTTAGGCCTACTGGCCATGGAAACTGCTTTTGAATAGTGGGACTTTCCCTCTGCACATGATCTCTTTCGGCCTCAAAATCTCTCCTAATTAGGTTATAATCAGCAATTTGAACATCAGCCAAACCAGCTCATCAGATTCCAGCAATACTGGACGGATGAAATGTTTATTCATGAATTAGCAATTTATAATTGCTATACTTTATTACTCAGGCTCCTAGAAATGAGCTCTTATTTGAATATGGTTCTTCTAACTGGTATCTTGTACTTTTAGAAATAAAGTAGCAATATTTAACTGTTCTTCCATACATGGAGAAATTCATTACTGATAAACTTCAAGCTCCTGAGTGATCAAGAGTGTGATCAAGAGCCCAAGATGCCTATGCATATAGATATGCAAATTAAATTGAATTGCAAAAAAGAAAGGCCATAGTGTGGTTTTCATTAACTGCTTTTAGGTTTCCGTCTCTTCTCAGCTCTTCTAGATTTCCATCTCTTCTCAGCTTTAGGAAGATTTCAGCACGGTCTGGGGGCTCAGGGAACCTGGTCACACCTTCCATCAAGAGTATAGGATTGATATTGTTGGAAGATACAAATTAGGTAGAAAGACCAAGAAGTACTTTAACACACATCCACTGAAGAGAAAAATGCCGTCAAAGTAGTTTTTCATCAAATTCCACAAGATTTCTTTCATGCTTTCACAAACTTTCCTTTTATTTAGGGTGTCTTTAGAACTGGACAGTAAAGTACCACTAATGTCTGAACTTTTTGGTTCTCCTTTACTTCCTCTATAGTGATACATATGAACAGCTTTCTAAATTCAAAACATATGCACACTGTGCTTTTTCACACTCACTAACTTTCCATACATTTAAAATTCTCATGCTGTATTTAATTTTAACATCCAAATTTACAGTTAATCTGAGTTTCTGGACCTTAGGGTTTACAGTTAATTTGCATTACAAAACTTTGTCAATAATGCTTTCTGGAAATTGCTTTTCCATTAGAAAACCTGCAATTGTATTCAGCATGATGTTTTCATTCAATCTTCAAGGTAACTGTACCTTCAAAATTAATAAATAGGCACTTGATTCCTCAATGAAGGTTGAAAAGATTTTCTGGCAGCCCTGGCTGAAAATGTTTGGCAATTCAGTTACTTAAAGTTGCTCTGGATTTTTATAAGTAATTAGTCAACAGCTAGATCTCTAGGAGTAGATCATTCTTTAGGAAGGGAGCTGGAAAATTTCAGTATCTCTATTTGAACATGGATATTAGAGGATCTGAATTTTCTATGAACATTTCCTTAAAATTATGTACCTAAACCACTTTTGCAGAAATACAAAAGCAATGGCCCAATTCCTCATGACATTAGCAGTTGCATCTCCTGAAGATCTGGCTCACTTCAGTAAGTGATAGTATGCTAGTTGAGAGTTGAAATCAACTAGACATGAATAAAAATGAAATCTTAAAAAAATGTTTATTATTTCATATTGTATTATTTTAATAAAAATTGGTAGGAATAGAGGGCAGGTTTCAGTATCTTCTAGCTACTTTGAAGGGCAAACAGGGACATATATCTCAAGAAACATGAATGAAATGTGTTTGGAATCATCTGTTAAACTGTGAGAACATAAGATACCTTAAGGTGTAGAAGCTGTACATATCTCCACTCATTCAAAATCTTAAAGGAAAATATGTGAAGCTGTTAAAGACCACAGTTTCTTGCCAACTATCAAAATTTTTGACACAAAATGATTGAGATAAGATAGGGTTTGTATTCTCAGCATTTAAACAAATTACCAAGAGGAATATATAAAGAAGACATTTTATATTCTAAAAGTAAAACTCTGAAAACTTGCTAGAGCTTAAAAGTTAGTTGAAAATATTACCATTCTCATTTCTTTGAACATAGGAAATGGAAATTTTAATATGAATCACATATCATGAGAAGTAAAGCTGAATATTTGTGATAGACAATCAACTGCATCTTAACACTCTTGTTTGTTTTACAGGTGCTGCAAAAACCCTGACCCTTTAAAGATGTGAAGAATGTAACTACAAGTGCTCCCTTAAGATATAGGACGTAGCAGTTGATTATCAATCAAAGTGTAGCAAAATCTTACTAAATAATGATTAGAAACTAGCAAAATTATTTGTTTAGCTAAGGGCGATAACTGTATGGCAAATCATCTGAGGGGCTCTGTGGTGATTTAGAAAAAAACATCAGGTTGAGGAATTATAGTTTGCAGGTATTGGGGCAGAAATAACGAAACTTGAAGATTTCAATCCCATCAGTTTAAGGAAAGTATTTCTGGTAATCCCCAAATGACATTTCATTAGAGAAATTGTTCGTTATGGAAATCTACTAGAAAATCCAGGAACTGGAGGAGGTTGCATGCCAGGTGACTCATAACTGGCATTTGATCAAGTTCCTCAATAGATTTTGTAAAAGACAAAAGGGACAGGTTACTTGCATTGAGGTCAGGCTGCAAAAGTTGTATAATTTCCAAAGTCTGTGTATGCTATTTGTTGAAGAGTGATCTGTGTGAGCAGAGTGCTCACACATATGTTTTGTTGCCTGTTTACATGACTGTCAATCACTGCATGGAACATGAGACCTTTCTGGATGGCAGCACAAGTAAGAATTGTTTGCAATATTTGAGTGTCATGACTTCACTTTAAAAATGTATAATAAATAAATAATTATGAATTTGATGAGTCTTTATCACACAAGGCCATGTTCATCATAAATTATAAGCTATAAAAAGGATTTCTACAGTCAAATACAAGCCTGTTTGTATCATTAATGAATTATGAACAACAGAGACACAAACCCCAAATATCAGTGTGAAGAATAATGACAACTTTGATAAGTCCATTACACAGGCTTTCCAATACTTTGTAAAATATGTAGAATTAAAAATACAAAGATTTTTCTTTTAAATCCCACAAGAAAAGCCTTTATGTGATTAAAATTTAGTGATTTGCTGTAATAATTTTCAAATGAAAGAATGAAATTACTTAAAACTGAGAAACAAGTAGATCACAGGCTTAATTAAAACAAATCAGAGTGAAAACGAGTTAAACAATTTATTTCAGAGTGCACTTATTGACACTTAATGAATAATGTATTATTATTTCAGTGAATAGGGTCATATATTACACATTGTATACATAGTATATCCTCTCATTATGTTAACTTAATACAGGAGTCCTCCAAAATTTTCTGCCTCAGTATCCATTTCTACAGACATAAAGAACCATTAGGGGCAACTATCAAAAGACTGCTTTACATTTGCTAAAAAGTCTCTTCCTAATAATATTTTTTTTTTCTTTTAATCAGATATTAGCAAGTAACTCAATTTACAAGGGACAGCATATACTGTGATAGCAGTCCATGTCACATCCAAGTGACTCACAAAAGAACAGGATATCTGTCATCAGTTTGTTGGAATGAAACAGAGAAACATCCTCTAAAGAGATAAAGTTGAACCTTGTTTCTAATCTGGACACAACAGAATAACAGTATGGGATTATATCAAATTTAGAGGAATGATAACTGTAATTTACAGATGATAAATCTAATTTACACAGTGTCTGCTTAAACTGCCAGAAGAAAGTGAGGCTGACACGCACGTGGATCCTGCAGACTCACCCTTCCAGTCTGCCCTTGCCTGATGCCGTGTTTGCCTGTACTCCCACAGCAGCCCAGCTGCTAAAACAGATTTCCCCAATCCTAACAGTTTCAGTGCAGTGTCATTGGACTGCTTACTTTATAGGAGATCCTTTCCAAACTGCAAAGGAGTGAAATGACATGTTGTCTCATTCTGGTAAAAAACATGGCTGAATTACATGGCACCAAATGTAGAACCATTGGTCTTTCATGAAACTGTAGAGTGGAGTGTTAAATACAGTAAAGATGGTGTTCACCAGCACAGATCTTTATACCTGAATATTTGCTAAGTCTAAAATAGTCAACCCGGGCTCACTCTGCAGCCAAAGGAGAGAAATAATCTCACTTTGAAATGCTTATTAATCTCCATAGCTGTGGCACTATGCTTGTTGTACCACACGTAACACTGCTTAAATCTTCTTTTCAATCCAAAATACCTGCTTAACCTGGGAGTAAAATCAGAGTTTTCAGTGAAATACCATTTTAATAACAACATCATATTAGTGTGTGAAAAAAAATTCAATTTTGTCTTGCTAAAGAAATGAAAGAATTTAAAATTGAAATGTACCCTATGCTTTCCAGCTGTATAAATCCCTGGAAATTGACCTAGTTTTACTTACAAAGGTAGTTTTAGATTAATTTTGATTATGGCTTTTGGATTTTAAATATAAGATTAGTGAGCTAGTATATTATGGATTTTAATTAAAGCATACTTTGTCTAAAGAATTTTTCATGTGTTCGTACAGCCTAGCAAAATCCAAAATAATTGCAAGAAGTTACTCGGACAAGGATTGGGTAAATTCTTCAAAGTAAAGGAGAGAATGAGTTGTCCTTCTATCTTGATAACTTTAGGGAGCTGCTGTCAATGGTTTGTGTGTCCTCTGGCCCCATAAACTGGACAGCAGCCACATCCTACAGTCCTTGGCTCCAAAGATGGATTCTGTTGTGCTGCGCTCCAAGGTATAAACATATAAATAAGAGCCACTGAAGCTGGCACATTGAAGTATTGAAGCTCTGAAAAGGGCTTGGTAGATACTCAGGGACACTCTGGTCCCCAGTTAACCTTTGGAGACCAAGAAATTCTTAGGTGTTTCCAGTGCCTACTCAGTCCCAAAGACTTCTGCTTTCTGTGATGTCCTGCCTGCCATGTCACTACTGTGAATATCGATTGAGTGATTTCACAGATTGCTTGAACCCCAATTTGGCTGAAAGAGGATATATCACAAGTAATAAAACCCATAAATATTACCATTCCTTTTTTGTGCATTATAAAATCAGACATGATATCAGACTTTTTAAAGTTTTAATTATAGGAACATAGTTTAAAAAAAAGATATATTTTCAGGATTGAATTTTTAAAATATATTTGATTCTTTGATATGGAATTAAAAAATGCTTGATTGTTTATTTTTTATGAAAGCAGAAAGCTGTAGCTGATAAAGTATATGAATTGAGTAAAATATAAAAGATAACAAAAAATATAAAATGCATTAACCAGTGCACATTATAGCCACAAAATGTTTTAAAATACTATGCAAACTTTTAGAATATACTTTTTAGTTGAATGCATAATAAGGAATATAATATAATGCATCCTATTTGCTAATCTTTCCCCCAAGAGCTCATCTGTAACAGTTAAAGATCAAGGTGAGATTATAAAAAACAAAAAAAGATTTTCACAAATCTAATTGAAATTTTTCATTAGGCTGATGTTATTTTTAGACTGTCTTAAGGCTTCATAATTGAGCCTTTACAATTGTACAAACAAATAGAAGACCAGTAAGAACCTGAAATTCATTAGGTTTACTAACGAAGTCAGCCTGGAAACCTCTTCATTGAATATTGCAATTTGATTGCCATCATATTCTGATAGGACCCTTGATTTACATTTTAATGAGCATATATTATTTCAAATGCAAACCAGGGTGTTATCAGGGTATTTCTGACAAGATTAAATGAAAAAACATCTTATGTTCTGTTTTATAAAAATATTAAAAGTGTAAATGCAAGGGAGAAACATTTTAATATATTGGAAGAAGCTTATGATAACTGATGCTAATGAATTAATTTTAGATTCCTGTGAAAGAATGTACTTTAAGCTCCGTATTGAGAAATTAATTTTTCAAGATTATTGTTTTTACAGTGGACACCCAAATAGCTACGTAGACTTCTTCATTCTCATTGGCCTTGAGATATTTATTGCTTATGAAAAAGAAGAAATATTATAGAAAGACATTTAAAAAATAATTTTGTCTCTAAGTACATGCAAACTGTTTACTCCAGATTAATTTTCTATTCATTACATTATTTATTTCTTATTTAATTATTATTTATTTTCTATCTATTTTACTTAGTACTTTATTAGTTTTATTAATGTATTTTAAAAATAATATTTGGATCTTTGCTACAGTTTTACTTAGTGGTAGCAAATTTTAAAGCAAAAAATAATATGGCTTCTTTTAAATTCATTCATCAACAAATTGAAACATGGAGATAATTACTTTTTGTCCCCTTGCATATTCTTAATTCTATCACTGGATAGAGTAGCTGTGAGGAAAGACCGGTACATAAACATGCTGTTGGACTAAATACAGAAAAATGTTGAATTGATTGGAGTATTCCTATATTGAAATAAAATTTAAAACCCCCTAACAACCAATGAAACAAAACCCCAAAAAGACACAAAAACCCAAAAAGCTAGCAGAAGCCAAAGCTCTTTCCAGCACAACTGTAGGAAGCTGTCCTGGGCTAGGGCCATTAATCCAAACACTCCTGTAAATGAGCAAGTTGGCTGCTCTTATTAAATGGCTGGAACTCCACTGCAGTTAGTGAAGCTGCACTGCACTGGACTATTTCCAGTTTGTAACAATTATAAAAATTGGCTCAGTAGTGTTCATGTATTTTCCAGTGCTCCTGAAAATGAGAGAGGAGAGGTATATATGACAGGAGGAAAGGTTATTTGCATGCAAAAAATAATAGCTCTTCTTGTAGTTTGCTATTTTGTTTCTGTTTCAGGTTTTTATACAGTTTGTTTCAAATACAAAGCCCGGAAGTGAATGCATAGTTTTCCAAGCAGTTGTGCAGTTGTGGAAACATCTGTTTGGCTTTATCTGTCATAGTTTTTTTTTTTTTTTTTTTTTTTTTTCATAATTTACATGGGTTTAAATTATTACTTACTGGACAATATCTCTTTTTCTGCATAAACTACTTCATGTAAACCTTCACAGATTCTTGATCCAGCTAAAATAACTACTATAAAAGAATGACTGAACTAATCAGCATTTTATGGAACATTTCAGGTCCTTAGATTTGTTATTATATTTAGTCATTCTTCATTGAAAGGCTTTACTGAAAGACTGAAAAGGAAAGGATGAAGACACGCAAAGAAAACAAGATGGAGACACCGAGGCCAGTGAAGAAAGAGTCAAATCCCAAACAAGAGGAGAATCAGGAAATGCCTTAATCTTGGGCTAAAATTCTCTTGTAAGGCTATAGTAAAGATATAATTGATACATCAATTTCTCCTGTAATTCGTAGAATGCACTGGGGGAATGTAGCATACTAACTCAGCTATGAGCAGAGGCACACATGTTGAAGCAAGCAGATGTTGAAGTAACTGAATGTGATGAGAAGCTTGAAAAGAAAGAAATGAGAGATGAAAAAACTTGCCCCAAAGATAGAAGACCTCTGTTCCCACAGATGAAGATTATCCCAAAGTTAAATGAAAAGAACTTTTGCTTTTATACTAGAACAGCTCATCCTTAAAATTGTACCCCATAAGCTGAGATGACCCATGGTAGTAGCTGTGGGAAGACTACCAAACTGTGGGAGGGTCTTCATGACTGAAGATTTCTGGATGACTGCTATTTGTGAAAATTAAAGCCATGAAAGAACTGTTTCTTGTGGAAAACTCTCCATGGCATGGCAGAAAAGATTTCTCTCCCTAAGTGAACTGAAGGAAGATTATTTTAAAGATGGTAAAGTGACTGAAAATACCAAGTTTTGCCTCTTTACGTTGTAAGTAGGAAAGGAAAGAAGAGCTGAGGAAAAGAGAAGTGTTTTGAAAGTTTATTCTAATTCTTATTCTTCTTTTAGTTCTGTTAATAAAGCTTTCTTTGTACCCTTTAAAGTTTTGAGCCTGCTTTTGCTCTTCTCCTATCCTTATCTCACAGCAAAAAATGAGGAAATAATTTTAATGGGTGCACTGGAGTTTGGCCAGCACTCAACCCACTACATTAATTGGTGCTGTAACTCAGATTAGCAAACCAAAACTACTGCATCCTTCTATTTAGTCTGTCTTGTCTCTCTCCCCCACCCCCGACCTGCCCTCTCCCATTTCTTTCTATCTCTCTATATTTACTGTTAAATGAAATCCATATTATTGACTTCAGCCTGTGGTTGTTTGCACCTTAATTTGGACAGAGGCATCACTTTAAAAATGGATCATAACAACATCCTCCTGTAAGAGATTTTGGGAAGCATTAATGCAGTTGCATTTTGGCTTCAGGCTTTTGGTTTTGGGGCGGTGAGGGATAGCCAGTCTGAGTAGATACACCTGCAACTAATAACCCCCAAAGTGTTTGAATGTAGAGCTCAATTTTGTTGAAAAAATAACAGCAAAAAAAAAATCTTTTGCAATGGAATAAATTTGGCATGCCAAAAGTGTCTTGTTTGTCTGCTGTTTCCTTGTATAAGGGACTTTTTTTCTGGTTCAGCACTATTCCAGCAATCTCTCACTTTCTTCATTGCAATAGTCTGGCAGAGTCTCCTTTAGATACCATGAAAATTTTAAAAAAAAAATCTTTGTCACCACTTTTCCTCCTTTTGAAAGGATTTTTTTTTTTAAAATTTCTCCTGAATTACTCTTAGACCTATTTTAATTTTAAGAGTGCCTGATACATGATGAGATAATCAATGTTTTAAATGCATTTCCAGAATGCTGGCTTTTTATCCCTGGAAAAAACACAGCTTTGGTGTATCTTCATTTGTTCAGGTAAGAGGTACATCTTGTTCTCAATTTATTTTGGTGTTTCTGAGAAATACTGCAATCCAATAAATAGAAAAATGAAAACTTCTGAGATGTTGTTCCATTAAATTGTGGATTTATTTTGAGTCAAAACATGGATCTAAACTTAAACAATTTTCATTGCTTCACTTTTCAGTACAAAAAACTTACAATAGAGAAAAAATATACCAAAAATAGGGAACTGCAAACATTTGATTATTGAGGCAATGTACAACCATGATCAGGAGCGCGACTGAAACAAAGGCTGACCACTTAAAGATTTTCTATGCAGTAAGTCTAAAATAATCCCTGTAAGGTCACCCCTGATTATTCTATGTCATTTGTCTATCATTTTCAAGTTAGATTTGACTTCAGCCATAGCAGCTGCTTACTCAAGGACAGTGATTTTTTTTTTATTTTGCCTGAAACTGTACCTTATGTTTCATGTTCTTTGGAGCCTTTACCTACTTTACGACATATTTGTTGATTAGACTTTTATAAAACACTACAATATGCCAGTCAGAAACCATGACACTGCTCACAAGCAGTTTCATAAAAATATAACACAATTTTTCATATTTTTAAAGGAGAAACTTCATACATACAACTTTTAATGTTTAAGGATGCAAATTTATTCATGCATTCATCACTGTCTAACAGACAACATTTTTTGCAAATGTATTACCTTTTCTTTGGTTACAGAATTTTCCATGAAAATTACTATATATTTTACCATTTTTCTCTTATCTGCAAATAATTTTCAAGTATTTACTTAAAGCTTTTGTTTAAATTAAAGAAGAACAATGGTTCTATTCTGATTCTTCCTTTTAACACATAAATATTCATGGTTGGTTAAGGGCTCAAGTTGCGTGAGACTTTTTCTAATCCTTTACAGGGTGAGGTAAATGCTTAACATCTATCTATTGTAGAAAAGGAATGCCAGGAGAAAAAGACAATTCTTGGATGAATAACAACATATGTTTCTATTGTGATTTTATTTTATTGGTATTCATAAAAAGTTTCATAAGTAACCAGCTTTTGTTTCAGAAACACAAGCCAAATGTTTTCACTGAAAAAGGGAATTTGTCAATAGGTGTGGTACATTAATTGCATAATCAGTTTTAAAAAGCGTATGTATACTAAGCCCTGGCAAAAGGGAAAATCTTGCAAAAGAGGTAATTTTATTGCTATCTTTATTGCTTGTCTATCCCAATCACAGCCTAACTTCTATGCCCAGGGGAGACACCTTCACTTATTACTTGGCGCAGTGTGAACTCAACAGATGGACAGAAGTAGCCAAAAGCCACTGCTCTATGTACATTTAGGGTGTTTGCCAATGACAGGATTCTCAAACAGGAATTTTTAAATAGCTGTCAATCCTAAAATGATAACCTTATATTGAAACTGATACAACACTACTAATTCAGCTTTGAGCTATTTCTACTTCAAAAAATAGTAACTGCCAAAGTGTGCAAGGAAAGCTTCCATTTTGGCTTCATTTGGGTTTCATATGGGCTTTTATTCTGTGGGGCGTATGAACTGCAACATGGAAACATACATAAGACTTGAGTCTTTGGACACTGTGTTCTGGACATTATCTCCTGTTTGATCCTGTGAAAATATCCATTACTAAATGCAGCTGAAAGCTGAAGCTGCTGGGACATGTTTGGAAGCCAGGCCAATTTGAATGGTGTCATTTCACCACAAATAGACATATTCATGTAGCAGACAAAGGCAGTTTAAATCTCACCATCCACTGAGGACATCAACCCTTCTGAACTGTCATATTCGACAGGATCAAGAGAGGTAAAATGTTAGGATTATTCCAAATTTCCTAAAGATACTACAAAAAATCTAGCTGTTCCTCCAAATCCTTTTTGTCTTAAGAGTCAAAGGATTGTGTACTGAGCCTGTTTGATTCTGTCAAGAAGAGCAGGAGTTTTTTATTCTCTTTCAACATCTATGATAAATATTTGATCCGTGACATTCTGGTTCTGGGGAATATCACCAACAGGGATGCTAAAAATATATATTTTGATTGTAAGCAGAGTGCTGCTAAGCATTTTTGGAAGCAGTAGAAGATGCTTTTCAAAGAAGCACAGCTTCCACAGAAGGTAATAAACTAATGTGATCAGAGAATGCTGTGACTTTTGTGTCCTGTATTCTCATCTTGTTCCTGCTTCCAGTGCTTAGTGACACTTGTCCTGTCACCTATTCTCTTTCAAATCTGAAATAATCACTTATGAAATATTGCAATAATTTTAATTACCATTTAAATGAACTTGTTGAGAATTAACTCTCATTTATACATACTTTGGGGTTCTAGCTGGAAAATGCTAGCAGAATAGTGTACAGCATTTAATAAGAGTGAATTAATATTTCTATTTTCATGGAATGTTTGTCCTAACAGTCTTTATCCATGAGGACTACTGAAAAGTATATAGGCCACCACCTATAAAGTAAAATCATGACTGGGTGATACTAAGCTTACAACACAGAGTATTTCAAAAAAATTAAGAACATTTGATAATCTGGAAGTTATTAATACTGAATGTATATTTTATTATGCATTTTTAGTTCTAGGCAACTATTATTCTTCTAGAAATGCCTTTTTACATTGCTTTAAGTTTCTTTTAAAATCTTTGTGAAATGTCAGGTCTCTATGAAACAGCTGAATGTAAGAAAGTACTTAGAGGCAAAAATTGAAATGCTATTTCTTTTGGAGTTTGGGGGGTGGTGGTGGCATTATTTGTTTGATTTTTGTTTGTTTGGGTTTTTTTCCACAGTAGCTTCTTTTTACCTCATAATGTTTACTATACAGTGGCCATCTGCAAATACAGTCAGCCACGGGATCTAGCTGGTTGTACAATAACCAGTATGAGAGAGCTTTTGTATATTTTGGGGTCCCTAAACATTTCCAAATCTAGACAAAGAGACAAGCAGTGCTGAAAACAAGCAAACTAGTCCACCAATATGCTCTGCTGCTGCTTTGCATTCTGCTTTGCTCTGAGCTACCAACTGGGGTCTGCTATTCTAAATTTACTACAAATGCTTTGAGCTTCAGCTGTGGCTTGTCTATTAGACAAGAGTATGGCTGAGAGGAAGCTGATCATGGGATCTGGCAAGCATAAACCTTCTCACAGAAATGTCCTTATCTCTGTTGCATGGATCTACATTGAAGAAAAGGGCAAAACCAGAAAAATGTGCATCTGACCTTGTGCATAGGCTTTCTTGAGAAAGCTTAATAAGATGGAAATATCCCTAATTCCTACTATCTATAGAAAATAGAGTCTGATAAAAAATGGGGCAGCAAAACCAGTAAATGTGGATGCATGTGATAAAGAATATCTTAACACAGTTTTAAAAGAGAAATACAAAATTGTTAAAATTTTCATTAGGATAAATAATGTCTTCTCTCACTAGGGATCATTTTGAGCACATTATAATAAAAAGTACTTATTTTTCACTCACTTAAAGTTGTTAGTTTTATACATAATGATGTAAAGCATCTTCCTTTTCCAGGACTCTCCTGAGCATGGAAAAAAAAATAGTACAAGATGTTCTATCTTACATTTTTGGCAAGCTATTTAACTGCTTTTGCTGAATCACATTTTAAAACCTTGACAGTGACTTAAATGGCCATGGATTTCAGCTTTGCTCCTAACATACCATAATGTAATAACTCTCTTCAGCAAGGCAGTGATGAGCAATTTTAAGCAGTGCAATGCACTCTCTGTGTGCATGTAGTCCCTCATCCATCCTTAATAAGCATGCAGAGACATATATTTTACAAGACACAGCAAGCCAGGGGAAAAACACCCCATTAATCTCCAGCAACTGGAGCAGTTTGTTTTGTAATGAAATTTTGTTCTGTCCTTCTAATACAAACTGGTGCCTGTTTACTGTTAACATTTTAGGTCCAAAAGAAGAGCTCTTTGACAGAAAATATCTCTGCAGGTCATGCATTTTCTCCATAAAAATAATGCTGAAATATTTTTCCTGCAGAAAGATACTCAAGAAGGAAACAGCACACTCTAAATTCATACGTTGTTATCTACTTTACTTCCCTTGACCAATAAAGGGCAAAAAATTTATTTGTGCAATAAATGCATTAAACCCCTTGGTTTATTATCCACCCTGTTCCATATTCACATTGATAGAGGCAGAATATCTAAAGGCAGCTATTCTGGGTTTCTTTTATTTCTTTCCAGCCACAGTAACATTACTGATTGATTAACAATAATAACTGTAATTGTGGATCTGCTTTGATTTTCAACTTTTAGACAAGCAAATTTTGTGCACCTTGAGACCATGAAGTGGTGTTTTTCTTTTGTTATGAGTAAATCAAAATCATGCATTACTACCATAAACAATTGTTAAATAAAATTATTTTAAAAAAACACTGCTGGCCTGAATATGATGTGTTGTCAAGCTGGTTCTGCAGGTATTTCTACATAAACAAAATCTCTTTTAATTCATACAGAAAATCTCCTTTAATTCATAAATTCATTACCTCACACCTTTCCTTAGGAAGCAGTTGTCTGCAGAAGATTGTGGAAGACAGTGTAAACAGTGGAAGACAGTTCCATATGTACAATTCTACCAGGCCAAGGCTCTGCGTCTATTTATAAGCATTTAGTTTCCCTTTTCTATGGATAGCACAGAGATTTTCTATAGGTCTTTACCAGCCAGGACTTTTCAAAAACTTTCTGACAAATATGGTAGGGTTTAATATTTAATAATTGTACATTAATTTCTGTATAATTACTATTCAAGGAGCTGCTATTGTTACTATTGAAAGAACAGTTTCTGAGAGAAGAGGTGAAACAGAGAAGTGAAAGCTGCAGCTGATGCAATGTTTTGGATGGCCTTGTGCTAGAGATACATAATATTTAAAAGAAAAACAAAAGCAAAACACAATACAACCTCTCTTGTTAAAAGCAGCAGAATGCTCAAGGTTTTTAGTGAGTCGTTAAAATGTAAGACCTTTATACAAGACAGCAAAATTCAGTAAATATATTAGGCCATACAAGACAGCAAAATTCAGTAAATAATAGAATTAATTCTTAAATACAGCAGAATTTGTTTTGTTTATAATCCTGAAACAGAGTATTTATTGTTTGAGAGAATGTTGATGGTACGAAGAATTTCTTCAGAGTATCAGAAATTCACATAGTTCATAAATATTAGTGCAAATGATTGTTTGAATATTTCCTGACACAGGGCACACCCTTTTGTTGCTTATTTTTCTTCACTCTGAAATTATTCGTATGCTCAAGGTATACAAACACTGTGGTATACCTCGTGGTATACACAAAGTATACAAACACTGAAAATTACTGAGACTATATTATTCATGTTGTGCAGTTCACACAGTTTGTGAACTGCATAACATGAATAATATATTCTGAGTAATTTTCAAATAATCCACATTCAAAAAACTTTTCTTCCAGTCAATTCAGGGGTTGAATTTAAAAAAATTCAAAGGAAATCAGGATCAGTTGCATGCCATTGGCTGGCTGAAACTACAACGATGATTGCAATTATTATTGTTCTTTTAGATAATTAAGCATATAAAAAATGGACAAAAACTGCAAGATTAATATACCTCTTAATACATCAGAAAAAACCAAAACCAGCATATTAATCATTAATAAAATTCTGCCCAATTTATAGTATTTTTTTCTGTGAAGGTAAAATATGGCTTTTTTCATACTTAGATTGATTTCAAAATTATCCCTCAATTTTTAAAGCCTTGCACATGGAGGCTTTTGGCATGACATCTAATAGAATTACATTTATTCCATAGTGGTAATTCTGGATTAATGTTTTCATTTTTGCAGTGCATAAATGCGTCTAAATTCAAGTTAACTGAAGCCTTGCAGATGATTTACAATGGAACATTAAGAAAGCGGACTCAGCTGTCATTCTGGATTAATTAAACCCTAATATAAAGAGAATTTAGTGAATATCTACCATCCTCATTTTGCTTGGAACCAAAACTGAGGAAAAAAATATCATGAATATGAGACTATTTTTTTTCTCTCAAGTATTCTTTTCTAATCATGTTTAGTTGCTTTAGAATCCCATTAATTCCATCAGAGGCACAGAATTCTGCAGCTGTGTAGGCGTTTGAAGAAAAAATAGTGGTCAAACTACATTTTGACATGTTAAAAACAGAATCCATACATCTTCAGAGGTTTGAGCTAATGAGATTAAATCTTCCAAAATGCTGTTTTGGAAGCATTTCTGTCACTTTCTAACAGGTTTTTGAAATTCAAAATGTTATCATGAAGAGTGTAAGACAGTGCTCCTTAAAATATGATAATCAGTCTTTTACCAAAAACATTTATCTAAATTCTGTACAAGATGCTGCCCTTTTATCTACATTGCAATAATGTGTACAGGTTTTGTGGAAATAATTGGTGTGATAGAAAATGTTTATTTAGTTCTTACAGTTATTTTACTGCAAGGTAAGTCGTCGTTATTGAGTAAGAAATTACACAGGCTTACTAGAAGGCTGGTTTGCACAGCAGCAGTTTTAATATGAAAATTATCTTTTTATAGACTGTTCTGATACATATAGATTAGATTGGTCAATTAATTAATACATTTCACCTGATTGGCTAATTAACAAAAACACTTTTCTTATAAATGATCTTTAAGAAAAACAAGAAAACTGAGAGTAAGAAAAACAGTACTTACAAATTATTTACAATAACAAACTATCATTATTTCTCTATAACTCTCTAGAGTCTCATAAATTAACTGTGAATTAACCAAACTATCACATCCACAGTAAGTGAATACCCTCACTCCAGAGAGAAACTATGTAAAAAAATGTTAGAATGACCAAAAGAAAAAGTAGTAGCTTATAAAAATATGGACATAGGAACAAAGTTACCTTAATGAAAATAAACCTTTGTATTTCCTGAACTCAGTGCTGCCTATTCTGTCAGACCATCATGACAGCTGGGTGTTTGAATCATTGAATTGTTTGGGTTGGAAGGGACCCTAAAGATCACCTAAAGGTCCAAGTCCCCTGCTTCCCTGCTGCCTGCCACCTTGCATCAGACCAAGCTGCTCAGAGCCCCATCCAACCTGTCCTTGAATGCTTCCAGGGCTGGGGCATTCACAGCTTCTCTGGACAACCTGTTCCAGCACCTCACCACTCTCACAGTAAAGATTTTTTCCCTAACATCTAATCTAAATCTACCCTCCTTCAGCTTTAGGCCTTTTCCCCTTGTCCTACATTACCCTGGTGAAAAGTCCCTCTCCATCTCTCTTGTAGCCCCCTTTAGGTACTGAAAGGCTGCTATAAAGTCTTTCTGAAACTTTCTGTTCTCCAGGCTTATTAGCCCCAACTCTCCAAGCCTGGCTCCACAGGAGAGGTGCTCCAGGTCTCTGATCATCTCTGTGGCCCTTCTCTGGAGTTGCTCCCTTACATCCATGTCATTTTTCTGGGGACTCCAGAGCTGGATGCAGTTGTCCAGTGGAGTGTCATGAGAGCAGAGCAAAGGGGCAGAATCCCTGCTGGCCACGCTGCTTTGGATGCAGCCCACAATATGGTTGACTTTTAGGGGGGCAAGTGCAGATTGCCAGCTCATGTGCAGCTTTTCATCCACCAATACTTCCAAGTCTTTCTCTTCAGGGATGCTCTATAAATGTATCTCACACTGGGAACTTGCGGCTTTTGTTCTTACAGGAACTCATTTGTGAAGCTCAAACATAAGATTCTCAAGGTGAAAGATTTTTTTTATATATCCAGTTAACTGTATTAAAACTGTCTAAATTAATTTTCTGCTCAAAAGGTACAAAACTACACCTTCCCCTCAGCAGGTAAAAACTCCTAATACCTGGCTGTCCTTTCACATAGTCTGCACAAGCTTTTCTGATCCTAGCTGATGATGAAGCATTGCTCACACTGGGATAATTTTGGGTTTATGGATAAATTTTCCAGATTAAACAGAAAGTGTTTACCGCTACTTAGGAGTGCAGGAGATCCTAAACAAGGTTATTTTTGACAATATTATAGGCATATGTGCCTGAAGCTTGAGTTCAGGCAAGTTTGCCTTTGTCTTGGCTCTGAGTAACTCAAACAATTACATGTACCTAAAAGCCTAATTTTATCAAACGTCTTGCACTAGGTGCCAGCAAACCAGAAATTATACCTGGAGGCACTACAGTTAGGGCTGATGATTGCACTTGTGTAAAGACATTGGCATTACATAATTATTCAAGTTTTCATACAGCCATCTGAGAAATACTGCTTTAGTATTTGATTTTATTATATAGACTGCACAGAAAAAGTCCAAACTGGGTTACATTTAAAATATAAGTAGCAGGTAAATAAAAGAAGAGGAAGAATTCAAAATTTGTTTTCCTTTTACTGAGGACTCCCTTTGGGATTATTTGAGAAGTCTTTTCAGCCTAGCTGACCAATCAGTACAGAATCCTTGAGTTTAGTTTACATCATCACCCTGGCAAGCTGCTGGCCCTAGCCAAGAACCTACTGACTTGAATTAACAGCAGAAATCAAGTCAGCCAAACCATATTACAGATTTGTGAAACAGTAACTTTGCCAAACACTTACAATACTGTCATACTATATGCATATTCTTTCATGCAACTAGATGATTAAAAGGAAAATATTTGTTCACAGTTCATTTGCATTTATTAAAATGCTAGTGTAGTTACCCATTCAAGGAAAGAATATATTCAGGACAAATAAGTTGAGTTTTGGAAATTAATAAGTAAAAGTAATTATACTTATTATTGAAATTAATGAACTTCAGGCAAATCTGAACCAAAAGTCTATATTAGTTTCTCTCTAAAAATATTTATTTGAAGAATATTAGAAAATCATAACCTTGAGACAGTAGGTCAGATTTAAATAGATTTATTTTGAATAAAAAGAAAGTGAAATTTGAATGACATGGTGCTTATTTATTGGCTACTAGCTTTCCAGAAAAGTGTTCAAGATAATATTCAGTGTAGTGAAGCATCATCTGTAATCTCATGTAGAAACGTGATTCCTCACACTTAAGAAAGGAATTTGTAAACAATGAAAATTGAATGATCAAGGAAAGTATCTTAGAGGTGTTTTATACCAAAGGAGACTAAAATAATTTTGTCTGTTTGCCTCATAGTAATTATGGCTACTTTTTATAAAAAATATGTTGGTTGTACAATCACCATGGAGGGAGAAGAAATGCTTAAGCAAAAGGAAAAAAGCAGGGACCAAAATAAAATCAGACAGATTATATATAAGAAGAAAATGTATTATGGTGATCTATTCTTGTGCAAGATGTCTTATGTTTCCTGTAAACTGGGGTTTAAGTTCACTGATTCCATTGACTTTCATGTATTTCCCCTCTATGTCATTGGTAGCTGGTTTGACAGAGTAGAAAGCTCATGACCCCTTGTGCTAAATTAAACTCTCCCTATGCTTAGTTTTTATAAATCCCATTTCAGAGAACGTAGATGCATGACTGAGGTCTCATCTGAGTTTTCTCTGGAGCTTATGAGAGTCACCACTTCTGTAAATAAACAATATTATGGAAGATATGATCCCAGAAATGACAACATTTATATCTCCAGAGGAAGATGCAGAAGGACTATCTTACAAGGAAGGTACTTAATGTACTGCTGTCAAAGAGTAAAAAATCAGTGTATTTTTTTCCAGAAATACAAAATTATTCCCCAATGCACCAATTTAGTGTAAGACAGCACTGATCCTACAGTCATATTATAGACAGTGGAAACTCAGAACTGGTACTAACAGCAGCAAATTCCTTTATATTTTCCCATATTATTCTTTGCTGCTTACATAATTTCCAAAATGTAAGATTACATTGTTGTGTCAGAACAGAATACCTAAAATAGCAAGTGGCTTGTATGTTGATAACAGAACAGCTCTAAATCCAAAATTATGCTGTGATTCTATGGAGGTGGTGGAGCCACCATCCCTGGAGGTGTTCAACAAACAATTGGATGTGGCACTCAGTGCCATGTTAGTAATTGTTCAAAGGTTGGACTTATTAGAGTCTTAGATCTTAGAGGTCTTTTCAACATAAGTGATTCTCTTATTCTATAATATTATTTACTATTACATAACACCTCTAAATTGTCCTATACAAGAAGATAAAGCCTTGTGTATTAATATTTGTATATTCTGACATCTCATACAGGTCAGGTCATCAGCCATTTAGCTCGCTGCTCTTCCATCAGCTGGATCTCCTGGCCTTTAACAAGGTAAAGATATGTTTACCTGCAGAAGGGTGTTCAGCTGCTGCATGGCACAGCTATACAAGACAGCAGGTGGTGGTGCTGAGTTTTAGTAGTCACAGTAGAAGCCCAGAGTTGAAGTTCTGAGGAAGTTTGTTTATGGCTTTACTTAGAATTGAAATAGTTTAGTGACTAATGCTACTTAAGATAAAAGAAGATGTAGAGGTGGTTTAGACCAAGGGTCTCATCACTGTGTTAGGCCTCTGAGAGTGTCCTCTCACTATTCTTATCGGGTCCACACAGGGGACCAAGCAGCAGCTGCTGCTGCAGAAGCAGTTCATCAGCCCTGTAAACCATTCGTGACACACCTCCACAAAAGTCAAGCCAGGTGATGTATCTCTCCAGATTGCCAATTTCATCCAAAAGGCCTAATCATGGTTGAAAACCTAAACATCATTAACATTATCAGTGCCATTTGCAGGTGTTAGTAATATGCTTGAGCCCTTTCCATATTTGTAGCAGAACAAGAGGAAAGATTTGTAGAATAACTTCACCTTGCAGGCTGGTCCAACTGCCTCTTACTATTACAGATATAATAACTTTTAAAAAAATATTCGCAGCTATGAAATTATATAAGGCTGGTTAATTTCGCAAAAACAGCATAATCATTATCTGAGAAGTGATGAAGGAGCTCCTGTTGTATACCTTATCTGATAACACAAATTCCAAGCCTACCTGAGCCTTTTTCATTAGGCTACATTTGGATTATAATTTCTTTTCTTTTTTTTAAATTTTATAATTTTCTACATTATATTTCTAGTGTTTAATAAAAATAATCAACTGCCACAAAATGAAAGGCCTAATTTCCAGTTAGCACCTATATGTATATGTATGTTTGTATGTATGCATGTATATGTTACCTGCTATAATATTTCAAGATTACATTTTTCTAGAATTAGAACAGATGCACAAATTTCATTTTATATTCTAGTTCACACATTTTATCTGTTTTTGAAAAATTTTGCAAAATATAGAATCCCGGCAGGCTCTTTAAAGCCAAATTTCTTGGAGTAAAAGGAGGAAATGTAACTTTCTAACTAGCTTATTTTGGCTCAGGTTTTTTTTGAGGCAGATGTTACAAATGACGAGATGTGTCTGTTCTGGGCCTCGGTGTAGAAATTATTCACCACAGCAGACAGAAACCTTTCAATTTTACTGCCAGTTATGAGCTTGTGAGTAACACGCCACAGTGCCCTGATTAGTTTTTGTTTTCACTCCCTCATGATTATTGGTAGGACTGGAACAGAATGATAAGGATATTCTTTCTGATAAATCTGATTTTGAAAGACAGCTCACTTTCTAGTTCTTTGTTCACTTGGTTTTGCTAAATTAATCTAGCTATTAGCTCTATCAGTCCTTATAAGAACTCGTCTGCCTCACCCCTTATTGTCTTCAGGATGCTTTATTTTTCACAGATCTTTTGTAATGCTGTCTTGACTGAGGTATGAAATACATGAGGAAAACTCAGTGTTGTTGAGGGAGGAATTAATCTGTATAAATAGATTATTTTTCCCTTTCTGTGCACCTTGTGTACCTTTTAAATCTGAATATGGGTATGTTCTGAAGATTTTTTTCCTTCATTTTAGTTGGGAGCCCAAAATCTAAGAACCATTTCTTGAATTTTTTTTTTGTGACACATATTTTTAAGTATTCTGAAGTCCGTATCCTCTTTCTACTGAAACCTGTAGAATTTACTGCATATAAACAAACCAGTTTCCTCTTAGAACCTCCTAGTTCTTCATGATCTTTAGATGTGATTGCATATAAAATGCCCAGTAATCTAATTGTTAAAAAAATCATTAACAATATGATCTTGAAAATGTCTCTGTGACTCTGAGCAGAGAGGTGGGGGACTGGAGTTATTATTTAATGGGTAGCAATTTTAATTTGCCTAAGATCATGTGACAGAGCAAATGGCTGAGCTTGTGGGTACAGTTCTGGTCTCATCTAAGGTGATAAAATATGATTTATCTAAATTACTCCAGTGCAACCAAGGCTTCAGCCCTGACTGATGGCATGGTAGATTAATTAAAAGGGAACCCAGTGAACTAGTGTGTGATGGTGTTTCAATAATTTTCCTCAATCAGAAAAATTTTATATCATGCCCTAATACTATTTGAAAAAAGATATGGCAACAACCATGGTGCTCATTATAATAAACCGGATTGCCAGGTTGGTATTCTAACATTTTCATGAACAAGATGTTCCACACTGAGTTTGTGCCCTTATATACCTCAAAATAAAATGTCTTTAAAAATTATTACCGTGTCAATGATGTCTACATGGTTTAGACTACTAAATTATTTAGGCTATTACAGAATACTCCCTTTTTGCATTACTGTTATTAAATTAATATATAATTAACATAAATTAAAATGCTGTATGGTTCAGGATGAACATACTTTTAGGTTCAGAATGAGTTTTCAGGACTGAACACACTTAAATTTGAGAAATTAGTTACATAAATTAATATTTAGATATGTCATTCCTAGGAAAATTAAAAATTGTTCTGTTTAATCATCTCAATGTCTCCATTTTCCTTCTAAATAGCAAAGTGAATGAAATTGTTTTATAAACAGTCCTGACATCCCTGTTTGTATTGTGAAATGCCCATTTTATTGTACATTTGATGCAAGGAAAGGAAACATGCCAACAGCGAGTTCAGAATATTTTATTTTGAAGAACAATTATTAAATGCTTTCTATCATTATCTTTAGAATCACTGGTTTTTTGTGGTCTCAGAAACTGTAGATATAAAAGAAAAAGGTTGTGTGCAAAAGCACCAAATTTAAAAAAATCTGACATAATTTTGTTCTTCTCTCTTCCTGTAGAAAAAAAAGAAAATGCTTTATGAGTGATATTTTTTAGCTATTTTCCAAACAGAGTCTATCTGTGGTACTTTCTGGGAAAATTAATTTTGTACTGCTTTCAGGCCTTCTTCATCTTGATCCACTATTGAGAAAGTTAGTATTGTCTAATGGTCTTGATTCCTTTAACTAGATCGTTATATTCTGATACAAAGACTTTGTTATAGAAACCTTAGTTTTGGGAATATTAGAATTTCCTGAAGAACAGCAATAGAATAGACACTTTTAGTGGTTGGTAAAATTGAATCCCCAGAAAAGGATTTTTCAGTTCAGAAAATATCCAGATTTTGTGTAGAAGTAACTCTGAGGCTTAGAAAGGCACGTAGAAATTATTTTGTTGCTACATCTTGAAGAAAAGACAATATCTCTTCATTCTTCTTAAAATTTTCTTAAGGAAGCTGAGCATATATTTTTTAAGCATTAAAAGATGTCTTTCTCAATGTGGCTTTCCTTGAATGGTTGTGCTGCAATTTGCTGTATTTTAACCATGGAGAAATCTGCAATGTTTGCCAGCTCACTGTATGTTTGTTTCCATTCTTCTTTGCTAAATACTGATTATGAACAAGAATTAATTCTGAAATCCCAAATGTTAACTGATGGGCAAAAAGCTAAACAAAATGGTGCCTTATTTTCCCTAGCAACAGTCATGCATGGTAATAAATGTCACAATGGTTTTTAGAAAAGATGGTTCATGTTTAGGTTTAGTTATCAAAATCCACAGCATATAGGCTGACAGCTTTTGAAATACATAAACTATTTCTGTCTTTTTTGTTTCCATAGCAACTGAGTGCTCAAAGCTTTAGTTTTGCACTTGTGGAAGAAAAAAGCACCCTCTCAGAGTAGGATCTGGAATAGTCTGGAACAAAAGAAGAATGAGTGAAATTGAAAATTAAGCAACTACACTGACATCACCACCCTCTCCCTCAAAATAACCCCAAAAACCAACCAATCCCAAACAAGCCTAGCACAAAGCATTTCTCCTTTGGTTTGATGTTATGGATTTTTTTTTAGTTGATGGGTGCTTTGCCTTGGACATTTATGTAATCAAAGGCTGGCCCATTTCACTGTGCAGTGCTTCAGCAGAGTAAAATGTTCACAGTGACATTTATTTAGATGATCACTTTGTTCATTTTGAAATTAAATATCATTATAAACACATGCTTAATAGATACTCTCTATCTTCTTCCATAAAGAATATTGCTATTCAGAAATGTGTCATTGAGAGTCTGTCACTGTTTCTAGTTTTGATTTGTTTTGCTTAAAAACCTGTTTTAAGGAGGAATCCTGTTTGTTTCAAAATATTTTAGTAAGATTTGCCACATGAGGGAGACTATTTTCCAAATGGAAAGGGATATTTATGCATATTAGAAGTATACTTATTTTGGGGGAAGAATTGAAGGAGAAAAAAGGCAAGGGGTGTTATAGTATGTGGATAATATATGACTAGGAAGATGCTAAAGTTCAAAGGGTTTCCTAGCATAATCAGTTTTGCTGTTTATTTCCTGAAAGAAAAAAAAAAAAAAAAGTAAAGGTAAGAGAATGTCCCTGGGCTATTCATCCCCAGCAAGAGCAAATGAGGAAACTTGATTGCTTTCAGGCATTCATGGGAATGTATTCAATGTTTTCCACCTATACAAATATGCAGATTTCACCTTAGTCTTACTTGCTAATTTGTCAAGTACATATAATATTCATGAGAGAAGGTATTACTCCTACATAAAATATACAAACATTTTAAGTGCAGTGAAATTTGTTTGATCACACTATTCTGTACCATTTCTCTTGTAAAATTAACTTGCATGTAATAATCCTTCCTTCTGTGACAAGAGGTGCAACTGGAATAGATCTATTGTCAAAAGACATCATACTGATTTCAAACTGAATTGTTCTTGAGTTATATTAGGCATATTGAAGACAATGAAGATATGTATAACATGTGATTTTAAATTCCAAAAATTTCACTTGTCAAAAACATAGCCTCTAGAACTAGAATTAAACTTGAACTAGCTGCATACAACATTGTGTACAGTATGTAAAAAGCCAATTTAAAATAGGCTACAGTGGCAATACATTCCCTTTGGAATATTAACACAGAGTTTTATCAAGGAGCCATTATCCCTAAAGCATAATGTCCTGGTTAACCAAAACAGCTCCTAAAGAGCCTTTCCAGTCTAATGGCTAAAGGCCATATAAAATGGCATATGAATGAATACAGTCTGGAATGTCTTCCTGGTTTCTCTTTTGCTTTGTCGAATAAATACATAAAGTACTCCTTTTAATAGCTGAAATGCATACTGGCTTGGTAGACCATGAAGACATCCTATAGCATACATATGTGCCCTTAAAGGAGAGTAAGCCTTCTGAAGTACTCATTACTCTGGTTTGAATGAAGCACTCATGCCTTTTATGTATATAACAGCCATTTGTAGATATGTCTTTGTGATAAATTTCAACCTTCTATCCTATTTATTCTAGTTTTATGACCAGTAAACCTTAGCTTTGGTTTAGATCATTGTGAAAGCTGCAACTACTTCTATTGTCTTATTTTTAGCTCCTCTAGATTTGCAGCTGAGAAAGGAACGGCATCAATCAAATTCTGCAGATTTGTTAAGAAGAAAAATGAGAATTTCATGCACTATATGAAAATTTTGGAAAAAATACAGTTAAAGTGGTTAATATATCATTAAAAGCTACTCTGCCAAAAAAGTTGAATATTTTGTGAGCTTTCTAAACTTTTTTAATGTTATCCACACAGAAATACACCCTGGAAAATTCATATTTACTATATATTTGAAAAATAAAACTGTTATTTGAGTTGTAGAATCATAAAATGGTTTGGGTTCAAAGAGATCTTGAAAATTACCTACTTCCAACTCTCCTGCTGTGTGCAGGGACATCTTCAACTAGACCAGGTTGCTCAAATCCCCATCCAACCTGGCCTTGAACACCTCCATGGATGGGTCATTCACAACCTTACTGGGCAACCTGTGTGACTGCTTCACCAGACTCATAGGAAAGAATTTTCTCCTAATATCCAATTTTAAAACACATTCTTTCAATTTGAACCTATTCTCCCCTCCCTCTCATTACGTGCTCATGAAAACAGTATCTCCCTATCTTTGCTGCAAGTTTCATTTAGGTTCTGGATGGCCACAATTAGATCACCCTGAAGCCTCCTGTCTTTCAGGCTGAACAACACAATTTCTCTCAGCCTTTTCTCACAGGAGAGGTTCTCCATCCCTCTGATCATCTTGGTGGCCTCCTCTGGACTCACTCCAGCAGCTCCATGTCCTTCCTGTGCTGGCAGCCCAGAGCTGATGCAGCACTGCAGGTGGTCTCTCACCAGAGCAGAGCAGAGGGGCAGAATCCCCTCCCTGGCCCTGCTGCTTTGGATGCAGCCCAGGAGATGATTTGGCAATGCTTGGATGCTACAGCTTCTCTGTAATACTGTCAAATTTTCTCAGGTACATATTTTACTGTTTTACAGGCCAGTGTTTCAGGTACAGATACTTATAACTACATTTACAGACTCTTAAGTTCTAAGTTGCAAAAAGTGCTTCTGAAGTAGATCCAAGGATGAAGATTCTACAACAACTTTTGGCAACTTGTTTCAATGATCAAAATTAATGAGGTGATGAGCTTAGTAAATTGTGTTTGAAAGAGCTGAATGCACCCAAACATCCAAGTCTTTATGGAAAAAAAAAAAAAAACCTCTTATTTTAATGCAATGTTCTGTTTATTTGTTTGGAGAGCTCTCATGAATTCAGATCCACTCAGGGTCTGATCATTTAAAGTGTTTCTTTTTGTGGTTCTGTTTTATTAATTAAGCTTTTCAAACAAAATTCTCCTTTTATTATGTGAGATTAGTGTATAGAAGGAAAGCTGGAAGACTTGCTGGAGAATTGCTTTCCATGTCTCACTGAAATATGTCATGGTGTGTAGACTGCACATGAATGTTACACACAGTATTCTCAAACTCGGTAGTTCATAAGTACTCCTGAGAAAGAGTGCTGCTTCTAACAATATGCAACAGCACAGGTCTTAGTCAGGTATGGATGACACAATTTTGTGACATAAATGTGATTCACCTCTTGAATTGATGATTTTTAATGACTTCTAAGAGAATTCTGGATTTTCTACGATTTTTTTCTTTTATTAAATTGGTTAAATTTTATTTTTCATTGCCTTAGGCATTTTCGTAGGAAAATAAAAGCAAAAGAACTTTTTGAGCCATAAATAGATTTCAGAAGTGTTGACAATGAGTAAGTTCAGATTTATTCTGAAAAAGAAAGAATGCTGCAATCAGGACTGTTTGCTACCCCACCTAGAATTAAACAACTGGATTTTCAAATGGCTTTTCATTTTCAGTAAACACAGGAGAACAGAGAAAATATGAGAAGGGACAGATGGTTAGTTTATTCTTGTAAAAGATAGAGAAGTTATATTTATTGAGAGAGTACACTGTTCAGATTCACAGAGAGAGTATGCCCTCAATTTCACTGCACTATACCAGTGTTCATTCAACTGATGAAGTTCGCAACTCAAAGGGCAGTGTACACTTTGTTCTAAGTTCCTGCTGGAATGGAAAAGCTGACAGGGGGAAACTTGCACAAAGGATATTGTGCTGTTAAAGTTTGTTCAAAGCGACAGTTGTCAGATCTCTTTGAAATGAAATTGAAAAGGAAAAACCAATTTTCTTGGAGGACAAAGTTCAGCTCATTTGTTGTTCCTTACCTGTCTAATTTCCTTCTCCGTAAAATAAATTTTGACTAGGTCTATTTGAAAATGTAGTTCAACCTAGTACAGGCATGGCTCAGAAAGCTTAATTTCAGTTAACATAATGTTTGTAGACAGTAAGTAATAATTAATTTCTGTTTAGGATAATATAAATGCCAAATTTTGCTGAAAGGATTTGATTTTTTAAAATAGGCAATATGATTTGTAATGGATTTTCATTCACTTCTTCACTAGTGGAAAAATAGTGGGATTTGAGCTATTTCAGGAATAAGTTGAGTTCCTAGAAAATAAGCTATTTGGGAAAAAATTGACTACCAAACCCAGATAATTAGTAAATTCAAATCCACTAAATATTTTTAAAGATTTTCAATATATATTCTCAATATATATTAATTTGACTTCAGGTAAGGTTACAATAAAATATAAATATATAATAAAAAAGCCCAATGTTTATTAATTATAAAATGTTACAGTGTATATGATTATAATTATGAAAATAAAAGCTAATAAAAACACCACCTGCTTTATGAAAGAATTGAATATTTGGATACAGCAGATATTTGGATATACTGAAAATTAATTCTAAATGTATAGTATTTATGTTTCAGAGTGTGTTGGAGGACTGCAAAACTGCAGTCTGCAAAATATTTCTATTTGTCCTTGTTTTTCATAGAAAGGGGTTTATCTGCTATGGTACTTGTAAACACATAACATACAAATATAAAAATGTTATATTTGATCTAAGGACCAAATTCTTAAAATTTATTTATTACCTACTTCAAAAGCAACATGTCTGTCACTGTGTATGTATCACAGCCCATTATTCCACTTTGTATGTTAATACGATGCCTATGCTCAAGAAAGACTAACTCAATCCATAAATCCATTTACAAAATGTTTTGAAAGGGCAGTGACTAAATAGGTTTGGAAAAATCCCTCTTTAGGTGATGGTTCTGCAAGCCAATATTCCTTCTCTATTATGGCCAGGTTAACCACATATTTTATCATAACTGTATATCAACCCATGTCAGACTTCCAGTTTTAATATTGTTCTTCAATCCTGTTCTGAGCCAATCTGCTCTGAACTGTTTCAGTCAATACCTGATCAGCACAATCGACTAGTGGATCGAGGGAGTTGTCTAAGCTACAGATTAAATTATAATTAATAATGCTATAATAAATTAAATCTAATTATCAAATGGAAATGAAAGTTGTCGTTATGGGACTAATTTAGCAAGGTCTGAGCTGTGGAGATAAAAGAATAATGGAATTATGTCTGTGAGTGGATAAGCTTGCTTTTCTGTCTCAGCATAGTTTGTTGACATGCAGACAATTGTTTTATAGTACCTGTATCTAAAGGTAAGGAGTTGATTCAGATGTATTTTGGCCCAACCTTTAGGATTAATGACTTTATATTGATATTTCTTTTAAGAGACTAATCCCTAAATTGTGGACTGCAGCTCATCTCCCACAGCTGAAGTGTGATGCAATTGCCAGTTTACAGATAGATATCTGAAGCGCAGAAGTAAATGTTGATTTGCCTAAAATCAAATACAAGTGTTACTCAGTGTGACACTAGGGAGCACACTTGAAATTGGACTTCCCCCTTTCCTTTTCTTCCTTTTTTAATATATAACACGTAAGGAGAGTAAATAATCTTTGAAGATTTATTCTTTACAGCCTAAGAAGATAAGCAGACTGATAGTAAATACAGATAAAAGAAACTGAACATATATGTTGGAATGCTCACATTATTTGCAACATACATATTGATAACATGGCCACAGGGATGACAAAACAATATTTTCATCTGTGTGAAGTAGTTGAACTTGCTTGAGTCAAGTGCTGCATTCAGAAACTGTGGTTATTTAGGAGTAAGAATATGCAGCATTGGCTTATCATCAGTTTTGAAAACAAGTGTGTTTTCCTTCAACCCTGGAAAACTATCTACAGAATCATTGCCTAGAGGAATTCTGTTGCTCGTGTTTCTGATAATGATAATGATCTAGCACCATTAGGAGAGAAAACTCTGTCCTTTAAAGGGTAATAATATATCCTGGAGGGATAACAGAAAGCATATATTCATCTCAAAATTTTAGGATGTTGGTTCCACCAGCACCCAGGAGAGGGATGTGTTGAGTCATATGCATTGATGGACAAACACATTTTAATTTTTATTAAAGATGCACTTTATTTTGGTAACATGCTGCTGAGACCTGAGAATTTTTTTTGCTATTTTTTTTCTAGCCTTTTCTGAAGCTAAGTGTATTGAAATCCTGCTTTGCTGCCAGAAGCAGAAAGTGACATTTGGCTCAACCTCTTTCCAATGAGGGAATCACAGTCAGTTCATATCATGGTTTGCATTGCTGGAAAAACATCAGCAGACTGGCATAACAGAAGTAGGTTAAGCTTCTGTTTAGTTTGCAGATTGGCAAACAGATGAGGATCACTGGTATTTCAATTATCAGTGAGCCAATGGCCTCTTCTGGGTACAAAACAAACTGAAATAAGTTCAGTCCTGGAAAACCTCAACATTAGTGTAACATTTGCTCTCAATTACTCCTTGTATGACAGGATTTCTGATGGAAACGGAGTTCAGAAAATATCAGCATACTATGATTATGTTACTATAATCTGTCAGGCAGTCATAAGGCTGGAAAAAGTTACACTATTTCAACCACAGAACAATTTTCTGCTTGTTAGAAACAATGCATACTTTTAGAGAGGAGAGATGTGTACATCTATGACGGGCACTTTGAAGAGATGCATTTTTGGGGCTAATTTTGTGCAATTAAATTTCAGACAAGGATGTGGTTTGAACCTGAGTTTGCCAGAAATAATCTGCTACCCTGACAGTAGAGGTAAACAAAAGTAAACCAGCAAACTCCTTGCTTGATCTACATATCTTATGGGATCAAGCCTGTGGGGGAAAAAATGCTAACCAAAGGTTACAGGAAAAACATTATTTGATATGATAGGCTTACGTTATTGGTTATGATAGGCCTACCTGGTTTCAACTGACAGAAATAGCTGCTGCATTGTTCCATCCATGTCTAATATTTTAAACATGAATTTGTTTGAAGTATAAGCCTACTGATAGGTAACCTTCTTGTCATGGAATGGATGACACAGGGCTGTGATGTGATGAAGCTGAAGAGAGCTTGCCTCAGAAGAAAGGAGGGGAGTAGTCTAGGGAGGTGAGTGTCGCTGTCGAGCAGGATGGGAACAGAGAACTCCAGATCAGAAGGCAAAGAAAATGAGCTCTGATTTATTTCAAATATACCGCTCTATATATAGAGAACATCGAGAAGACTAATTTCATTTGTCTTAGAGTAAAAACATCTCACACCATTGGTGTACAGTGAATGACGCACAGTGGCAGAGCATATCTATAAACAATGTGAATAACAAGATAGATTAGAGAATTATTTACATTCTTTCCCAACTGTTTCCCAGGCTCTTGCCTGGTTAGAAAACCTTTCTCTTTCTCTCTGACTGAGCTGAGAATATCCACAGGTGAGTACGCTAAGGACTGAGTTTGAGCGTACCTGTGACATTTCAGGATGATGCTGATTTAACAATAAACTGAAAAGGTGCAGCTATGTTAGCATTTACAGGTGATTATGTCGACAAGGTTCAGAAGAAGGTTGGGGGATGAAATTAAATTGGTTGTTGACATGTATGCCCAGGATAAAATAAAAAAAATAACTTATATTTCCATTCATCTCAAATTTCAATGAAGTACCAGAGTTTACTTGGGCTTTTTTTTTTTTTTTTTTTTGCAAGGGGGATTATATTTTTCAGCCTTCGTAAAATAGTAATTTATAAAAACGTGGTTTATCACCCTTATCACACTTTTATCACTGAATGATATCACATAATGGCATAATTTAAGATTTCAATATATTAAGTACATTAATATTTTAAATTTAAGCTTAAACACACCTTTTTCCTTTTCATTTTCCACTCAAGATTAACAGCCTTCCAGAATTTGTTTTATTTCATGCTATTTCACTTTTGCCTAAAATACTTCTCTAGGTTTAAATCTAAGATCTTTTATGTAATGTTTTCTTAACTAGCAGAATTCCCATTGGGGAATTTCTCTTTACACATGACAGCAGCCATTCAGCATGACATGTTTCAAAGAATTGCAAGTATTGGGTAATAAATTTGCTGAACTGTATAAATGATATTTAGTCCTGAAGACTTCAGAATAACTAAGAAGGTATTAAAAGGGCCAGGGGAAGCAAGTGCTCCACTCTTTTCACAAAAACTATTGTATGATGGTCTTTTTAGTAAAGCTATCTTTTACTGCTGAAATAATAGAAAAATATTAAACCGTGAAGAGCTAATAAAAAAACTGGATTTTTTTTCCTGGATATTTGTTTAGCTTATAGGTAGCCTGTCAATAGTAGTACTAGTACTGGCAAGGAGAATCCAAAAAAAGCAAGTAAGCATGAAAAGACTTTGTCAGTCACTCAGCATTTTAAATTACAGAGCTATTATATGACACAAAACAGTTCCAGATAGGTGAAGATATAGACATACATCTGGATTTCAGATGCCAATTTCCTCTGATTTTTTTAATGTGAAAATATTACAGAGAATACAAAAAGTTGAAGAAGCCTCAGTATTAAATTTCAAGGAGGTATTTAGTAGGACACAGAAGATAGTTAAATTAGGACATTCTTTAATGGATTAAGGTTGTGGAAGAGAAAATCCATTCATTAATTACATCATAACTTGATGATAAATTGAGGAGAGAGAAAGATAGCAAATGGGAGTCAGAGACAGTCTAAAATGTAAAGAAAAAGCTGTGTGTACAAGCAGAGAAACTCTCAAGGAATTAATTCACTAATTCAGTCTGTGTCATGTGTCATGATTGCTTAGGAATATAAACACTACAACTCTGAGCATGCCCCCTTTCTTATTTTTTCCTGCAGCTGTTATTGCTGCACAGAATCTCATATGGTCTGGGAGTCCCTCTAGCCAGCTGGGGATCTGCTTTCTTGTCTGTGTCCCCTTTCATCTCCTTATGCAATCCCAGCCTACTCACTGGTGGGGCCATATGAGAAGCAGACAAACCTTGACCTTGTGCAAGCAATGTTCAGCAACCAATAACACACCACTGTCTTGTCAACACCATTTTCAGAAATCCAAACCTCAGCATCCTATCAACAACTGTGAAGGAATTTATCTGTATCCCAGCCCAAAACTGCATATCAAGTTAGCATTTTGAGAAACTCTGTAGGGTTTAAAACAAATGACATAAAACAAGCAAGCAAACAATTAAAACAGCTAATTAAACCAGCTATTATTATTATTAATAATAATAATATTATTAATAATCATTTTAAAACCCTAGTGATTGTTTTTTTATAAGGATTGTTTTTAAAGTGATGCTGTACACGTCTCATGAAGTACTTCAGCTTTCTCTTACAATGGCTAGAACTAGAGTTGAAAAAACAGGTGGGTAAAAGAGGTAATGGCTTTAGCAGAAACCTTTAAAAAGCTGAATATCACTGCACTGGTCTTGTCTGGGGTAGAGTTAATTTCTTTTATAGTGACTAAAAAAGGTCCATGTTTTGAATTTGTGCTGAACACAGTGATAATAATATAAAGATGTTTTAATTATTGCTGGGCAAGACTTACACAGAGCCAAGGCTGTGTCTGCTTTTCATACTGCCATGCTGGCATGGAAATTGGAGATACATGTCAGACTGGGAGGAGACACAGCCAGGATAGCTGATCCCAACTGACCAAAAGGATATTCCAGACCTTATGACATCATGCTCAGTATATAAAGTGGGGGAACAAAAAGGGGGGAAGGTTGGAGTTGTAACATCTGTCTTCCCAAGTCGCCATTACGTATAATAGGTTCATGCTCTCCTGGAGGTGGCTGAACACCCGCCTGTCCAAAGGAAGCACTGAATTTATTCCTTGCTTTACTTTGCTTACATGGGCAGCTTTTTATTTATCTATTAAACTGTCTTTATCTCAACCCATAAATTTTCTAGATTTCACATTTCCTTTCTCTATAATCCCCACTATAATATAGTGGGGGAGTGAGTGAACAGCTGTGCAGTGCTTGCTTGCTGGCTGGGGTTAAACCACATCAAAAACCAGAGTTACTAACACAATATATTTTCATGGCACCAAAGTAGACAATTAATTACTGGAAAGCAGAAGAAATCCCTATGAGGAAATAAAACCTGAAATGTTTGTTTTCCCACATATGTAAGGCAGACTATTCCTGTCATTTATTCAGGCACCAAAAATATCTATATAGAAAATCCCTCATATGTTAAAGCAAACTTGTGTTGTGTTTTAACGAGTAATGAAGAATGAAATGTTACCATTCCTTTACCCCTCCATCAAGTCTATACTTAAAAACTTTTCCCATTGCTTTCACTTTTTAACAATTGCATTGAGGAAGTTGGCAAGAGCTATCAAAACCCAAATAGTGTAACTTGAAAGCCAACTGCACAAAACAATCAGGGTCTAGTGGGATGTATAATAAAATATGCCAGATTGTGTCATTATAATGCAATTTTGGAAGAATTATACATATTCATTCTTCTCATTTAGCAGCTGAATGACAACAAGCAGGTGAGAACATCTATATGATACATCAAGCACGACAGTTGCCATTATGAACAATACATAAAAGAGTGTGACAGAGCTGAAAAATGGAAGGAATGTTCTGTTCATACCTTGCAGGAATTGTTATTCTTTGATGGTGAAATGAAGCTTGCTGTAGAGAGGGGTATGTCTTGTTGTCATTGTAGGTAACATTTCTGTGACAAATTGCACGTATGCATTTCTTAATAAAATTCTCAATAAGTTATTTAACTGTATTCTTGGTTTAAGGAAACTGCTGGGTTCTTCTCATTTCTATTGTTATATACATGATTTTTTTTCTTTCTTTCTGCCAAATGAAGGCTAGATTCACTAATGAACTCCAAAAACATGACTTTCTTTCGTAATAATGAAAAATAAATTATACCATGACATTACTGAATGACAAAATAATCAACTCCCTTCCCTATTTCTACAAGGTGTTTTTGGATTGCAAAATGCTTCTTTCTGTCTGTGAAACAAATATCTAAAAGGTCCTTTCTGAACTCTGATTTTTTCCCTTTCTCTCCAAAGTTTTTCAATGCAATACTGACAAGTTGCTGTTTCTTGCCCTTCAAGCCACAGTCATTCCCTGACAAATTTTATCAAAACAGATCTGCTTCTAAAGAATGAAGAGTTTTTGCTTTGTAACAAGACTATATTAAAGAACATGAACTTCCAAAGGTATGTCAAATATTCTAGAAAAATCAAAAATCCTATTGATGTTTTGGTCAGGGCCATATTTTCAATAACAGATATTCTGGAATAAGGATGTGCTTATACAGTTGAAATAACTAGACAACATCTAGACCACTGTTTTCTTTGGATGCTGAATTATAATCAGTGATCACTGAAACTTAGTTTAATCTTTTTTCTTTCCAATATCAAAAATAATTTGGCATGAGTTTATACTAAATAAAATTATTTATTAAATTTCAACACCATTACCAAACTAGCCATTTTAGTAACTGCAAAAGACTGTGAGAGAAAGACTTTAATGGACATTTAGTGGAAGAGGTATAAAAAGGAAAATACCTTTTTGTTTGGCATCAAACACCATTGACCACATCTTTTCAAAATAGAAGAGTGTGGTTGGATCCATCCTTCAGTAGGCTTTAAAACCTCTAGAAGTAGGACTTGAATAATTTTTTGAAAATTAAAATAATGTCTGAAAAGAAATAATACCTTAAGATTTTATTCTCGATTCTTGACATTATCACCTAAAATTTCTCCCTTTGGTAAAAGTCAGATATTTTTCTCTCTTGATCTGCAATTAATTTTCTTTGGATGGGAACATTTGCATTTCTTTTCACCTCATTTCTTATCTTCCTGAATCATAAGTGAAGATAAGTACAATTTCCCCTTCATGTTTGTTGCGCCTTTAATTTTGGCATTCTTTATATTAATGACAGACAATCTTAAGCATCAAATCTGGTTGCATACTGACTGTGTTTGGTCTTTAGGCTTAAATGGCAATTATAAGATCTGCAAACAGCAGATGGGTAGAAGAGTTTGAATTGTTTTGCCATACCAGAGACGTGCTGAGAATTTTGGCAAGCATAAGAACTTTTTGAATGGGTAAAGAAAACAGTGGGTATGGGACATATGAAACAAAATACTGTGAGATAAAACAAGCTACTCAGCCTACTCAGTATGTGTGTCTGTGGTGAAGGAAAACAAAAGCAGTATGAGAGCAATTGCATAGAATACAGGGTCCTGAAGGACTCAGTTCATATTTCAAGGCAATGTTTGCGGTGGAATTTCCAGACAGAAAAGCAAATAATAGATTTTATGATAAAACTTATCATAGCTTTACAGGATCATTTAGGTTGAAAAAGATCCTCAAGATTAAGACCAACAAAAAACCTAACACTGCCATGTCTACCACTAATACCTATGTAGAGAATGATTGACATATATCATGTACTATGTAACTGTTCATAAGTAAATGTGCACATCAATATGTAATGGAAGTCTGTGGGTAACAAAAATCAGTTTCAAAACTTGATAGCTCAAGTTCAGAAACTGCCTTTGAAAGAAAAGTATTGTGTTTCTGTGTTATATATGAAAGCCACAATATAAAACACCAAGATTTTCTGAAAAATTCAAGGCTATTGCTGTATCTATTTCTATATTTCATTAATATGCTTGCAGCTTTTACTAAATGGAAATATTTTTAATTAAATATATTTTATTCCTTTTTACTGCTACTATTTTTTCATTGTGTTCACAGTTGCTCCCCAGTTTCTGCAAAATATTTTGTCTTTACATAGCAGGTATATAATTTTTTACATCGATTTTATTTTGTCTCAAAATTTTTCATTCTTTTTAAATCAAAATTTCTTATTTATTTCAGCAGTTTTCAGCTAAAATTACACATGGTTACTGAAAAGAATAATACTTAATATTTAGGCTTGTAGCATAAGGACAAACAAATGTTAATTCGGACACAATCACTTAGAAGATCCTTTTATCACTCTCAGCAAGAACAGTAATGAATTAATTACAAACATTAAAATCATTAAATAACAGCTGATATGTTAATGGAATTTTTCAATTCTTTGTTTTACATGCATGAATTGCACATTTATTTTAATTGTACTTTTATTTTCTATGGATCTTTGATTTGGTTGATTGATTTAGTTTGTAAATAAAACCTAATTTTTTTGTCTTATTTTGGGATTATGGCAGCTCTGTCTACTAGGTACTTCATCAGTCTTAGACTAAGAGTCTGCAGAATATATTCTAATCTCTTCCTGCCCCTTTGACATTTTGGATGGATTAACATAAGGTCAATATATCTCATAATAGAAACTATCTGATATTTTACTCAAATCTATAATCTACCCCACAAAATCTAGCTATTCAGATTAATTTATCATATTACTTTTAGTATGCATTGGCAATTGTTGGAATATTTCTGTAAATGCATTACTGGGAACACATCAGCCAAGGGCTACACTCCTGAAATCAGCCTCTGGCTAGCGTAGGGATAATCGTTATAATGACTTTTCAAGATAAAGCTTATTAATTCTGCACTTCAAGACATACATAACATACTGTTATATATCTTCTGACAGTGAATATCAGGTGTGCAGACTTAAAAGAGAAAAGGTAGCTATATACTGTAACATTTAGATCTAAAACCTGCTATCAAATTTTCTATTACAGCAAGATTTTCTGGATTAATTTGAAGAACAGGAATGATTTAGGGCAGTATGTCTTTTAGTCCTTGACATAAAAGCAGGCAAAAATAACTGACTCCAAAAGTTCCCATTTAGAAGGAAGCATGCAAGGAAACATTCTAGATGTATTTTTCCAACAGTCCAGTGATTTATTATAATATTTTCTCATATGATTTCTATATACCACATCTGCTTGGACTTATTTTACAGCTGGAGAAGACAGGTAAGCCAAGGTCTCACTTTGTAAGGAAACCTGAAGAAAACTGAAACCTGATCTGTGGAATCCTTATCCCCTAGATAGGCTAGAATCTATAGCTAACACAGCTGAATTTCTCATTTAGCAGCTTCATCTTGGAAGCTTCCAAACCAGTTAGAGACTAACAACCTAAATGTCTTTGTACATAAACCCTTCAAAGACTTTTATCACTTTGTTTGAAGCGTGTTATTATGGGCAAGGACTACGATACACATAATTTTCATGCAAAGACATATAGACCTCTATTAAAGAACTCTGGCTGGAAATGTATTCCATAGGCAATTTCTTGCTATAAACCTAATGAAAGAAAGACAAAGCATAATAAAGAAATAAAGCAATAAAATAAAATAAAACTGAAACTAATTTCAGACCGTGATTGAAGATGGCTAAATGAACAAGGTAAATTAAATAGTTTTTATGGACTTATACATGTCATATACTTAGTAAGTAGATATTTTAAATGGCTATTTTAAACTCTTTTTCTGGATGGATTATTCAGCACTGTTACAAAAATAATATATGTGTTTGTCTTTTCTTGGACAGATCTATCTTTTCTAGGCTTTCTGGAATTTTTCATGTTGAACATGGAGAATTTAGAGTACTTTCTGGAGCCAAAGATTACATTTAAAAAAAATTAAACCAAATTTCTTCAAGGAAGTTTGAAGAAAAGAATGTATCAGTCAATCTCCTGAATGATTGGAATTTTTTTTCACTTTTTCAGCATAATGCTTGGTCAGAAACCTATTGGAAATATCTATGATAATTTATTTCTGTTCATCATACTAGTCATAATCTCATTATGCAGAAAAAAGTGATTTATGGTTTTGAGTTGAGAACAACAGTAGCATCTATCTGTAAGTTGCTGTCAGGCCATTAAAGAAGTCAGGAACATCAATAAAACTTATATTTTTAACTTATGTGATGTCTGTTTTTGGTTACTTTGCTGAGAAGCAGCTCACATCTTCCTAGCCTATAATAGGAAATTTGGCTGACTACTAATTGGTTTTTTTCCATCATTGAACTTATATTTGTTTTAAGGGAACAAAGTATCTTACACCAGTCCTGACTAATCAACAAGATACACCATATTATGAAATGGAAGATAAAATAATGTAAAGATGTGAATCACCCTGAAGATGAATTAAAGTGCTTTAAAACAAATAACTTACATTTAAATAACTTATCTCCTTTTCGCCTAATTTAAAAGTAATCTTTACTCTTTCTCGACTAATACCTAAATTTATGAACTACTTCGATCATATTTTTGCAGTAAAATTGAAAATTTTAGGTATGGTAGGTAATCAGTTTTAGTCTCCTCATCTGTGTTTCCAATCTCATTACAGATTGCAATTTTCAGTGCAGATTACATGATGACCCATCAGTGGCTTTGTTGTTTCTGAATTACTGATTCTTCGACTATTGCCAGATAAGAACAAAGACTATGCATCAGTCTGACAGCTTGCAAACAGAAAATGGGCTTGTAGGATTGGATTTAAATCCCAGGTGTAGGGGATAATTACCACATCAGTCATGCAGTAACTGAAAAATGGTATTTCAACAAGAAAAATTGCATTCCTTTTATAGTGCCAACAGAAATCATTTTTTGAGGCTTCATACTGATTCAGTGCATCATTACTTGTGCACTGTACTCATTAAACGTAATGTTTGTTACAACCTAAAAAACTTATTGTTTCAGATACTTTTGTGGCTGATTTAGCTCAAATCAAAGTTTGTGAAAGCCTGACAATGCTGAGGTCATTCAAAGTTACAATATACATTATACAATTGAAACAACAGCAGAGTCCAAAACATCGAAAACCTTTAAAGCTTCAGGGGAAAAAAAAAGGAGACTAAAGTAGAAAAGCATAAATCCTACTTCAGAAAATCCTCTGGGGTTAGACCCTTTGATGCAGGCCTTTCATTAAACAAAATAGAACGGTAATAAGAGACTATCATCATTTGTGTGGGCTTCTTTACTCAATACTTTTCAGTAAACAAGATACTGTTATCAATTAATTATTTTCTAGGCCAACAAATCAAAAGCATGATAAAAATAAACCATAAGCAAACAAAATCTTTAATGTCACTCTATTGAAGCAGAGATTTACAGTATCATTTATTTTGCACGTTGACTATGGTCAATTCTACTTTATTATTAAACAGACAGTTATGCAATAAAAAGGTTTAACAGAGTACTCTGTGGGTCAAGAAAATTAGCAACTAGCAATTTGAAGGAAAGAGAGGGAAGATAGACTTGTTCGTTATCTCATATGGAAGTACTTTCCCTTGTATCAACACTGAATGTCTGAATTTTGCCAGCTGGGCCATCCGTTCTCTGGATTTCCCATGGATAACTTTGGCAATACCCAACTGAGGCTTGTAAAGGAAAATGTTTTCTGCAGCGTATTTCTCTAAGCTTATAAAGTGAGAAGATAAGGGGTTTCATAAGAACCTCTTCTGGCTTTAGGAAGCAAGCAGAAATACTTGGATTATTTAAGGAAACATAGAAGGAAGACTCAAACAGTTCCAGGCTAGGTAAAAAGGTCTTCTCAATGAGACAAGACATGAACATGCCATCCCCAGATCTTTTCATGTAGCTTTCCATGTCTATTGTTTCATGTAGTTTGCCTGGCTTATCTTTGGCACTCTTACAATTAATTATATGCCAAGTACATTAACTACTGGAGAAGCTGTGATCCAAGGCAACAGTTTACAAACCACTACCAGTATTTTAGACACCATTATTAGATTTGCAGGAAGTCAGCCTGGGTCCAACTTCTCTTTACTATAAAAAGAAACCACTTCCTTTTATCCACCTTAAATTCATATTCCTCACTGATTTGGACTTTTCAAGCACAGGAGGAATGAACTCTTGGCCTACAGAAGGTTTCAGGACTGAATACTTCTACCTCAGATGAGCTCCATGCAAAAGGGTTAAGGTGCCTCCAAGGTACTTTTTCTATTCAACACTGATATTCTCACAGAGGGCCTCTGCTAAATTGTTTCCAAAACTGGCTTCTACATATGTTCAGGAAAAATACAAAATGCTGCAAAAAGCAATTGGGAAATTTGCAAAACACTAGCAAGACATTTAGGCTCAGGGAAAATTTTGGATTCTTTTTTCCAGTGTATTACGTTCTTTAAGAGATAAGTCCATAACATTTTGCTTATTTTGTTCTTGCAGAAATTGAGCAAGTTAAAACCTTCTTTTATTGTTTGGTACTGGTAACTGAGCATTGTTCATGATGTCACTTAATTCAGTATTGGTGGTACCAATATCAAGAACAGGACGTGTCCTGGCTTGTCTGGTCCCTGCTGCTGAACCAAATAGCGGTAACTGTGGTGTTTCACCCCAGAGACACTTTTGGATAGCTGGATGCTGCAGCTGGGTGCATGGAGACAAGTTCAGGCATGCCGGAGCTCAGGTGGCAGCGGGATGGAGCTTCCTCTCACAGAGGGTCCACTCCTCAGGTTTCCCACTGTCAGAGAAGCCTTTAAGGCTATGGTGAAGGAAAGGAGTCAGTTCTGATGGAGGGTTTAATCCAGAGCTTTTATTCTGGCCTGCAGACCTCTAAATCCAGTCACAGCTCCACCAGAACTCCCCGGACCGCGTGGTTCCCATCTCTTTTACCTGGGGGAGGGGAGGGGGGAAGGGATAGGGAGCCTACCAACCAGGTACTGGAGAGGAGGTCGCAGGGGACAAAGGACACCTGGATGGCCCAATGTCTCCCCGGGGGTGGAGGGCATCCTTTGAATCTGCCCAATCACTCAATGCCCTTTCTGGAATTCTAGGAGTGACAGACAGTGCTCAGCAAGGGTCAGGGTGGGGAAAGGAGGAGTGATTGAGACACCTGGGAGGAAATCTTCAGGGGAGGAGCCCGGGGTTCTGGGGTAAACCATGAAGGCACACCACAACAATTCAGTTTTGTGGGAAGGGGGAAGAACTGTGTCAGATATTTTGACTGAACCTTTAGAGAGGCTATAAAAGACCCCTTGACATAAATCTATTGGTATTTTCAGTGGGAGTACTTCAAGAAACTTTAAGAGAAGTAAACAGAGACTGTCTCTACTTCAATTAATTCAGTGTCCTGAATGAATAGAATGAAGATTGACAGGTAATAATACTGCCATGTACTTCAATAGGAAGAACACAATATGAGCAGTATTGATTTCTAGCTTATTATTTGTCTTTTTAGCTTGCATTAATTCACACTGTCCTCTGAGGACTAGAACAGTTGCTCATAAATTGAATTAGTTACACAGTAGTAGTTTCAGAGGATACTAGGAAAATTTGAAATGGTAGTTATGTATAGTTACTTTCAGATCAGGTGGTAACATTACTGCATTGCTATCTCACCAAGAATGAAACTAAGAATTACTATTTTGTTCTGGTCTGGAAATGCCAGCTCTTGTAATGCTGTGGCAAATGGAATTTAACTGCATGATTGCTATAAGTGACTTGTGTGTCATAGGTAAATTGTGGGGTCAATACAAAGGAGATTTAGCGATTATAAAATATTTGGCAATTGTACAGCATTTTCAAGACAAATGAGTTTTATATCTGATTTTCTTTTTTAGTGTTCATGAAGTTTTTTAATCTCAAGCATGGTAACTATTTTGAGTTCTCTTTATTCTAAATGAAATATATTTTAAAAATTTAGCATTAAAATGACAGTCATGTTCTTATGGCAATTTTTAGTTATTTTAACTGTGCAATGAACTTCATCAATCTTCATGCATATGTTCTGAAACATTGTCTGTTCTGGAGGATAGCACTAACACTATATGATTTTAATATATCTTACAAATATGTTTTGCAGATATTCAATGACATGGATATTACACCTCTAGTATAGGAATGAAAAATATTTTCATTTTTATTTCTTCTCAAGATTAATATTGGTATTTTTCCTTTCAGTCTTTTGTTTGTACTCTAAGACACAAATTATCAGACAGTCAGTTAACTTGAACACAACAAATATAAGGACAGCAAACAGGTAAATGGGCATGCAAAACACTAATTTACACTTGCAAAACAGGTAATTTCATGCACTGGTGGTAGCCTGCGCATGCAATTATTCATCTTGTTCATGCATATGCATGGCTTCAGCACAATTACCTTTTTACATATGTGCATATATTTCACTGGCATAGTTTAGTCAATGATATTTAGTCATTATGATTTGTGTGCATGTTTAAACCCTTCTGTGTTCATTCAGAATAGAATATAGGTTCATGATCATTTTGGATCAGGTAGCTATATCATATCAGTAAATACTGGTCTGTCAGGAAAAACAGCTTCAACAAACCTTAAGGTTCAGTGCATTCTGCACTACTCAATCTCTTTTTTTTTCAGTAGCAAATATCACTTTCACAAAACATGCACCTCCATCTTCTTTACACATTAGACTTTCAGTATTTTCAAGGAAAATATATGAAACAAAAGGACAAGATGTGATAGGGTAACAAATAAAATATTTAAAATATGTTAACTGCCATTTTCACTATATAACATTATTAAAAAGAAGAACTACAGTCTAGTTATAATAATGGCAGATTCTTAAAATTTCAAGTGTAGCCATTTTATATTGCAAAATAAGAAATGCCAAAGAAGTCATATCAGACCCATTTCAACAAAAATGGTCATATATAACTTCTCTTATAGTGGAAATTGCGTTACTTTTATTCTGACTCCTTCCACATAGTAGACATGGAAAGGCCAGAGGTCTCCCTCTGAAATGTGCCTGAAATAGAGTTCAAACTATGTCACAGTCATGCACCCTGTTGATCTGGACCCTGAACTTGACCCAGATAATGAACTCCCCAGCTCGAACTTGGATGTGCCTGTAGACTTGCCCAGAAATTGTGGTGTTTTGTCTGACCCTCATTGCAGTCCAGGACTAGTTCTAACCTGGACCCACTGACTTAATTTCCCAACTTCTCCTCAGACAGAGATCATCACTAAGGATTTTTCTTAACAATCTATCTGTCCTAATTTGTCCCCACCTACCCTGCTCATGGCTGGGACAATGAGACAGGCCCTGGGTACAGGACACACATGGGGAGTCCATATGGTTTGTTATAGCCAGACTGTATGGGAGACACTCTCTTGTGTCTCCCTGTGTCTGAGTCGGCATAATTCAGCAGTCATAGGCTAGTAGCATTCTCCGTGCCTGTCTTAAACACCAGGTTAGTGAAAAAACAAAGGTCTAGGGAATAGGTAATAGGTGTTGAAACTCAACAAGCACGACAGCACTCTGCTCAGCTAGAGACAATGTTTTTAGATTAGAAAGAGGCCTACCTTATACACAAAGAATCTGTTCTATGTTTTACTCTGCCTAAATTCAGACCCAAGAAGAATACACTGAAGAAGACTTAATGATTGCAGAGATCAATCCATCCACAGACCATGAACCTATAAAGTTTGAATGACATACTTGTTCCTTTAAACATGGGTCTATTTATGAAAACAGCAGTACATTTCATATTTTGAAATGGGAAAGTGGGATTAAACCCTCTCCCTATTTCTCTGTGAGCAACAATGCGTTATTTTTCTCGGCCCCGGTCAGCTCCCAAGTGCCCGGCTCGGGCTCCTTGGCTTCTCATCGGGGCCGGCGCTTGCTGTGATTTCCGGGCACTTCTGCTGCCACGCTCCAGGGTGGGCTGCTGGCTGAGCTTTACCGTCGGCGCGAGGGAGGAAACGAAGAGGCACGGAAAACGTCCAAATCAGTCCGCGTGGCGGCTGGATGCTTTATTGGCCGTGAGAGCCATGATGAAGCCGCAGCCTGCTCCCAACCTCATGTGGACAAACATGGCCCCAGGACTGTGGGGCGGGGAGTGGGATGATATAGGGGTGGGACAGGGAGTACGGGGAGTCCTCCCGCCCAATGAATACAGATGCCGTGGTGATGACGTGTACCACAGCGACCAACGGGAACACGGCGGGGTGGACACAGGGCTTCGGGGCAAGTGGGACCGTGGGAATGGGGTGACGGGCATGAAGTCCTCAGGAACTGGCAGGGAGTGGTTACAAGAGTGACAGTGGGAAACTCTAATGGCAGGCAGCTTGGAGCTAACCACTGCGGGGTGGGGGGAAAACACTGGGGATACACGAGGGTACACAGAACCAGAAAACTAACAAAGATCAGAACCCCTAATCTGAACCCAGACCCGGGATGCAACATCTGTGTTCCCATCAAATTATATTCTTTAATAGCTAGCCACATATTTCAGTTTCCGAAACTCAAACAATTATTTCTGGGCCATTACAAGAATAAAAGCTTTCAGCTTGAGAAATAACTGCTTCAGAAAAAAATGAAAAATGAAAAAAAAATGACTGAACAGTTCAAATTATTTTTTTATTAATTTTCAGAGGAAGAAAAATGCAAATCTACTGCCATATTTTGGTTAAACAGTTTCAGATATGCAAAAATGGGTAAAAAATTAAGTTACTCTATAGTTATGGGATAAAGTAAGGATTTTGAAAGTCATCAAATATTCCCACCACCCAGGAATCATTGTATGTCAATAGAACTTGAGCCCTTCCTTCTTTTCCATTAATGAAAACTGACTAATTGCATCTGAGCTAAAGGAATGTAAATTTAGTGGCCTTGAAGTACTTTAAGGGGGCCTACAAGAGCACTGGAGAGGGATTATTTATCAGGGAGTGTAGTGATAGGACAAGGGGTAATGCTTTTAAACTGATGGAGGGTAGATTCTGGTTAGAAATTAGGAAGGTATTTTTTACTCTGAAGGTATGGGGAGAGTGGAACAGACTTCCCAGAGAAGTTATGGATGCCTCACCTCTGCAGACATTCAAAGCCAGGTTAGATGGGGTTTTAAGGAATCAGGTCTAGCAGATATCCTTGGCCATGGCAGAGCATGGGAACAAGGTGTTTTTTAAGGCCCTTTCCAAGACAAACCATTCTATGATGAAAACTATATTCTACTTAAAACTCATATTCAAAATAATCACTGTATTTTTAAAATAAGGCCAAATCTGTTCATACCAAAATAAGTTTTATAAAAAAGAACCCAGGTAAAGGCCCTCTAGTTCTCTCTTATTTTATGAGTCCATGAAAAATTGATTTTAAAAATTTATGTTCCTGAGACTTCTTTTTTTCCCCCCAGACTGAACTATGCCCAGAAGACCAGTTGAAAGAAGAAGAAGAAGAAGAAATCCTTGGCTTTAAGCATTATGCACATTCTTGTCTGCTTGCCCTTGTCTTAACTTTAGCTATAACTAGGAGAAATATTACACCATTAAAAATAGTAGCAGAAGCTCTTGATGCCAATCAATACCTGATCTTTTCCTGTATTTGGGGGTGTATAGCATAAAGCAATAAACTAGGCAGATATATATACATTCCAAACACTAGTCCCAAACCCTAACCTTGTTTTATGGTTAGAAAACTCATCAGTAGAACAATAGAGAATATAAGTCCTTGATTTCAGCTGACAAGAACATTCTTTCTCTTATAAGCCAATGTCTTCTGTCATTTATTTTGTATAGATGGGGCTTTTAATTTTATCTATGTGTTAGGATTAGGTTTGGTGTTACAGTTATGGATTGGAAATCCAGCAATTCAAATGACCAGTTTATTCTGGATACTGCCATGACTTCAAAGGTATGGCAAACAAAATATCTTTTGAAATGGAAATGGAAAGTGCTGTAAGAGTAGCTTATACCAGAGCCTGCAGCCCTGAGAAAAAGCTGATGACAATGCAGACAACTTTGTTCTTCTTTTTCCTAATTAAAGTGGGTTTCTTGTGTTGGATTAATCTTAGGGTTTATTTGGAGGTTAACTTTCAGTTTTAGAAACTAGAGCATTAAGACCACTATTTCCTTTCAGTGTCCCCAAGACTGGTAACATTTTAAAGAGGTGTGGAAACCTAAGATATCAACAACCTACGCCCTTTCTTTCTTACTTAATAATACAAAGGCTTTGCCACAGCCTGTCAATTTGGTTGTTCCAGCATGACCTCAAGAGCATATGTTACATGCTTTTGGGATGTAGTATGAAAATATAAGAGTTTCAATGGACACAAAAGAATCAAAACTAATATAAATATTCTGGGAAAAAATAAGGCTACCTGTTGAATACAATTAAGCTAGGTAACCTGAGCATGAAAAGTGACCTTGAAATTCACATTTTATGGTTTTATAAAACAAACTGGGAATGCAGTGGAAGTTAGGGTTTATATTTGCTGCATCTAAACATGATGTTTCCTTCTCCTTCAGATTAAGTGACAATCATAAGACACTAAGTTATGGAGGAGTGACATCTGGCTTCTCAACAGACACCTAAGGCAACTGTAGTAATAGCTTTGGAGACGGCTGTGTATCTGTAATAGAGTTAAGTTTGTTGTCTGGATTGTATTACCCTCTTACTCCCTTAGACATTTTGTCCTATATTGGAATTACTGAACTACTCATAACCCTGATTTATAAGCCTTTTCTTGTGTTTCTATCTGTTGCTGCTGTGTTGGGGTTTTATTGTTTGGGTTTTTGCCCCTCAGGAAGCTGTGAGCATACTTTGAAAAAACTTCTAAAGGAAGGTTTAGTCAATTGGAAAAAAAGGAATAGTTCTAATAATAAAAGTTAAAGAGCAAACAAAAATAAATATTTCTTACAAAATGAGTGTGTATGAAAGTATAAGGGAAATCATAGCAGATGGTATTTTTAACTCAGAGCTAAAATATTCATGAATGCTATCAGGTCAAAATAGTTGCCAGTTGGATGAGGACAATATACTTTCTTCACTGTTTTTTTCTTTTTTAGTTTCTTTTTTGTTTGTTTGTTTGGTTTGGTTTGGTTTTTTGTTTGTTTGTTTGTTTTTTGTTTTGTTTTTTTGAGGCCTATAATAAAATCTGTTAAAATCTGATCTATTAAAATGCCAGTTGGAAATCCTGTATTTTGAAACAAAATCACTTTTTAGCTCTCTATCTTATATTGTAGCTGATTGATGTGTAACATATGTGATGTATAAAACCTAGAAAGACTGATTGGATCCATTTATTTCCTGTGGAAAAACTGTATCTACCTCAGGCAGATCTCTTCAGTGTATGAGAGTCATCTATATGGCATATAAGACTACTATTTTCATATTTGCAGCCATCAGAGCTGGAGCACTTTAACTTCCTTGCTGGTATACTTATAACCTTATGCTTCAAATGTTGTCAGCTGGTAAAAAATAATTTAACCCTTAGGCAACAGTACCATCTTCTGTGCTGGTTATGAGGTAATTTGCCTTTAGAAGGCACCTGAACTCAGTGGAAAGAGACACAACACAGCACCAATACAGTCAGACAGCAACAGATCCAGTGTGATTCCTGATTTCCTGTGGGACACAGAACCATGAGGGGATAGCTGCATCTCTTTCTTTTGATCTTAAAAGCACTTTAAAGTTAGAAACCTATCTGCCCTGTGATTCTATCTGCTATAAATTATATGGCAGCACTATGCTTCATCCGCTTTTGTGTCTGAATGTGAACATGAACTGTATTTCTATATGAATTATATAAACATGCCATTTCTGTGGTGGCAGAAATGACATACAACTGATAATGTGAATTTCATGTCATCTTAGGACTTATAACATCTAGGATATCAACTTCACCAAGAAAATAGCTATCAATAAGAGTCAATCCAGCAATTCAGTTGCATTAATGAGACAAATATAAACAATTTTAAGTTCTGACCCTTAGACAGAAATATTACATATCTTGTCTGAAATGTATTGAATTACAAAGAGCCTACCATTTGTAGTCGTACTGCATATGGATCGTTTTGCCTCCTTTGGAACAATTAAAATAATAAAAACAAATTAATAAAATATTTGTCTTTCTAACCACTGGGAACTTAGACATAAATTTTTAAGCTAGAAGAAACTTGCTATGAAATTCAAGATACTTAATGTTGAAGATACACATTATCATTTACCAGAGTCTCAACAATTTCTACACAGATCTCAAAACATAATAAAAATGTCTTTAATAAAATGTGTGAAAATTTTGATAAATCTAGAAAATTGTTTTCCTATTTTTTCAAGTCAAAAGAAGCACCATATAGATATTATTGCCAACACAAAATGCTTTTCAGTTATGAGTTATTCTCAGAAACAGTGAAATATTTTCAAAAGTTGTCAGTCTCTTGTGTCTTCCTCAACACAAACTTCAACCTTATTAAAAAATCAGGGCTGCTAGTAAAGGTGTGAACAGATGTTTTATCTCCACATTTTGTGCATAAATGCAAGTACTTGGATGTAAATTGATCAAACTGTTGAAACAAATCATTTAAGATTTGTGCAGTGATTAATAATAGATGCCAGTAATCAAATCTCCCTGCCACCAGCACATCTGTTACAGAGAATTTCTGGTTTGTCCTATTATGCAAATGTGCAATAAAACAAATAAATTACTTGATTTAACAGCTGGTTGAAAAACATTATTTTTAGGTGTTTTTTAATGTATTGTTTTTACCATTGATAGCAACTTGATGTAGACTAATCCAATTACGCTTTGTAGTGTCACAGAATGGGGGAGGGAACCTACCAAGTCTGCTCAGAAACTACTGCAGAATTTTAAAGTTATTTAGAATTTCTCAGACACTCATGGCTTCTGAATGAACCAAGTACACATGAGAAGAGACTTTTCCTTGAGTTTAATACTTTAAAAATACCTTCATATAATTTGCCTCTTCAATACTAGGAGTGTCACTTACATAAGTAAACCATTGTGGGACCTTGAAAAGACCAGCATTTGATTCATCACTGTGCACCGAAATTAATATGATCTCAAAAATCTGTTTCTGGACATTTTGGTTGACAGGCTTATGAATTGAAGAGCGGGAAATACCAGCACAGAACTACTCTTGATTTAAGATATAGTTACACTACATTGTTTGGCTATGGATACTTCAGATTTCAGCAACCTTTAGCACCAGGAGCACAGAATCATAGAATCGTAGAAGTTGGACCTTTAAGATCATCAAGTCCAACCATTAACCTGACACTGCCAAATCCACCACTAAACTCTGTCCCTAGATGCCCCATCTGTATGTCTCTTGAATGCTTACAGGGGTGGATGAACCACATCCCTGGGCACCCTGTTCCAAAGCTTGACAGCCCTTTCAGTGAAGACATTTTTTCTTATATATACTCTAACTCTGTCCTGGCACAACTTGAGGACATTTTCCATTGTTTTATCACCTGTTAAAAGGGATGCTTGAGGGAACTTTCAATTTTTTAAAGCAACATAATTTTCTCCCTTTTTTTGTGTCAGGGGTGTATGACAGTTTGTGTGAGACTTGTGTTATTTTTTCTGCTGTTCCCCAGGCATATATTGGAAGAATTAAGATTACTTTTACTTCTGTAGGATGGAAGAAAAACCAAAGAAGGGAAAAACAAAAATAGTAAAATGTCTACCTAAGAGAGAACTTTGCTCCGAAAATGTTTGTTCCCTTTATTTTTTTTGCAACCAAACATATTTCTCCCAAAATTTTATATGCTGAATTACACATTTTATAGAGTAGTGCTATAAAATCAGACAAACATTAATTTCAAACAAACATCATCTTTCAGCTCCCTGGGTTACCAATAACCAACTGTGTCAGCAACATATATTGCTCTAGAGGGACACATTTTAATATAGTAATCTCAGAGCAGAATATGTTGCTTTATAAACCAAGTTCGAAAATAGCCAAACAGACAGACAGAGACAGATAGAATTCACCCATTAAAGGAAGATGAAGTATAAATATTTTTGTGATTCTCAATGACTACCCAAAAAAGTTTTGTAAAAACTTTCATGTCCTTTTATTCTGTATGAAAAAGATATAGGTATATGGGAAGCATAGATGACTATGATACACAGTCCTTATTCCATTTTGCTGGAACTAGAAATTCAATTTGTGTAGTACAATGTATCTTTCTCTTGAAAAGGTGATTATCAGAATATGTTCATAAACATTTTAATCCAAATGTCAAAGTTTGTCAGGGTGTTTTTTCTTCTCTACTTATTTTTTTTATTTTTATATGTGTTGCAGAAAAGATGATTGATTGAGAAGAGATCTTTGAGAGAAGGCATTACAATTAGCATAAAGGAAAAAATTTAAATTATTATCAATTATTCACTAAGAAAAAAGCCTGAAAAATATCTGGGCTTGTTTGAATTCCAATAGATCTCCTCAGCTGAGAAACCAGGTTTTAGAAACAAGAGGAGAGGAAATCCTTTAACTCCTTGTCTTGACTGTTGTGATTTTGGGAATTCAAAACTCTCAAGTAAAACTTCCCAGCAATATTGTTTGTACAGTTCTAAATGAAAGTCATGAGTATAAAAAAAGGTTAAGCATTTTTAAGCTATCACCTAATACGTGTATGTGTGTGTTTCCGTTTAGTATTTTCAGCAAAATGTTTAAAGCAATGATACTTATTTTTATCAAAAGAGGTTTTCTTCCTGAAAAACACAGAATTGATCATGGTCTCTGTAGAGCTATTTAGTGTCAAAAAGTAGGTATCTAGTAGTATTTCAGAAGCTTTAGTGTGTTCAATAACATTGGATTGTGAAAATATGACACTGGCAAAAATCAGTCTTGCTCCCTTCTGGAAAGTCAGCTGATGAGCAGCTATCAGTTCTGAAGTAGTATTAGGTGCTTGTGTTACCTGATTTTTTCCATAGTAATCTCATGCTTGATACATAGAAAACTTCAAATGACTGCAGTGTCTTTTCTACATTCTTTCTCCTAGGGACTAATTTTCCAGGTTACTGAACTGATTCCACCTTTCAAATAGTCTTTGCAGTGAAAAGAATGCTGAGAAAATACTACACAAGCAAATAGAGATTTACATTATTTATGTAAAATTCAATGGATTATCTAGGGAAAAAGTATATTGTCCAGATCTCCTCAATCAACTCTATCACTCCTGCCAGTAAATAAGATGACAGAATTTAAGATTAGTATTTAAAGTTGCAAATGTAACCAGTTATGTTATCTTGTAATTATTCAGTGAATTTTAAGACAGTCGTGTGACTTTGAGAGTTTAACATTGCTTTCCATCTCTCAGTTTGTAGCTGTGTGAACAAAAATTTACTTATAATAGCAAGCCTTTGGTAAAAACACTTTTAGGAGAATTTATGAGCATCAAGTTTCAGAGTACAAATGTGTTTGATCTGCTTTAACAAGGACAGTGTTATCATTGTATTCTAGGACACAACAATGGAGAGGAAGATATGTGACCTGAGCACTCTTATGTCCTTACAGTTTTGCCTCTGTGGTGGTGTAGAGAGGTCATTTAAAACAGCTTTGGAAGCTTGGACAGTCTTCAAGGGAATCTTATGTGAACCAGTGAGTTTTCCAACATAATATAAAAAGCCGAGTTGCAATTCCCACTTTCCTATATAGATGGGGTTTGAAAAACTCACCACTTTCTTTGATAAGTAGTTAATAAATATTTAAGAAGCAGCATAAGTAACCAGCAGGTTGAAAATAGTAATTCTTGCCAACACATAAGATCTGTTAAAAACAAAACAAACATTTGTAATTTGGTCAGTTAACAGGAATTGAATAACAGGAAATATAAAATAAAATCAACACCTTTGTGGAGTTGCACCAAAACAGAATGAAAAAGAAGGTGCACTTGTAGTGAATGTACAGCAGAAACAATGATATAGGAAGGAGAATAGAAATCAATCAGAAATTATCTGATCAGAGAACAGAATTACTTTTATAGGACCAGTGGAATTACAGGAAACAGATGAATGAACTAAAGTTATAAATAAAACAAAAATAGTGTATGTATGTAATAGATGCCTACTGTGTAACTATGGAGGGCACTGATATAATAAAAATGGCCACAGAAGCCTGTGATAATAGAAATTGTAAAGAAATAAAATAAAAGTGAAACCTTTTTTAAAAAAAAATACAATGAAATCTATAAATCAGAGACAGTCGAATACTGTTGAACTGTCCTCACCAAACCATCCCCCTCCCTGGCCTCAGCTGTTCACAGATGTCATTCAGCTTCTCTATATGCTCTCCATAAAATACATTAAAAAACCCATATGGATTTGATGTTTTTTCTCTGTTAACAAAGCAGTAATACAGAGGTGTTGCTCAGCTAAAACTCTCATGAACTGATTGTATCTTGTTCACTTAAATACCTCTTGATTTGAGCACTGTATCTTGTCTTGTTTCTTGTTCTTCTGACTACTCTCCTTCACTGATATCTGCAGATTTGCAAGGGAAAAAGCAGTTACCATGTCCTTAGAAGCATTCATTAAAAACTGCAAGGTCAATCTTACCCTACTATCTAAGCACATATCAGTATATGAAATGTAATCAGATGGTTAATGCGCTTTTCTCATGGAAGAAATGATCAGGCTCTCATTCTTTTCTGTTTTCTATATAAATTTTGGTGACAATTTAAACCACCTATCACCATAAAACATCCTATTGCAAAACAAGCTGCATTTAGCTAGAGAAGCTGTATATCGAGCTGATGCTAACCATCACACAGCTTCTTGACAGTGGAGAGGATATCATGTTTGCAGATCCTCCCCAGCATTTGGCATAATAAAGCAGGAGTGGCTGCTAGCCATAACACGTAGCAAGACCAAATACAATTCTGTGGTAAGACTGACACAGCCTCTGTGAGAATAATCAATTTCTTTTCAGTGATCTGTACAACAATCCAACTGGTGGCAGAGACATTGAAATAGACTGCCATAAAGAGAGCACCTGTGTGTATATTTTGTAACATCAGTACAAGAAGCCAAATAATCTTCTTCAGCACAAATAATATTATCTATGCAGCTGGCATGCGCCACTGCCCAAAACAAAACCTATACTTAAGCTGAATCAGATTATCACTGTTTTCCCTGTGCTCTGAGTTGTATATAATTGAAATAAAAATAGCTTTTCTTCAGTTCCATATTGTAGGAGATTTTCTTTCACCAAAAAACAATGATGCCAGTAAGCCTCTTAGAACAAGACCAAAACTTTCAACACAGTGCACTTCTTAGAAAATTCAGTTTAATAGTGCTTCTGATAGCTTCCTTTAAAGAAAACTATCAAAAATGGCAAGTATACAAAAATGGCAGAACAATATACTGCAGAATGTAAGCATTGTTCTGCAGAATGCCATTGATTCCAAAATGAGGCATTGGAAACAGTATTTAAAAATGCTGATTTCCTACTGAGTTCTGGTATCATTGTACTTGTTTGGGAATGGATACTTCACACAGGTAAGTTGCACACTATATTGAACAAAAGTTACCAGTGAATTACAGCATGCTTTTGATCATGTAATGAAAACAGTCACTATTCTATCAGGGACAATCCTAGAAGACATCAGGAAGACAGTTACTGCTACGGCAGTCACTGCTAAGGCAGAAAGCACACAACAGACTGAAGAAGATGTCTTTTATGGACACATGAACAACTTGGCTGACTGAAACAATGAAAAAAAATCTTGTTACAATGGAATAATTTAGAAAGCATCAACCATACAATTGCAGAAGTTAAACTTGTTGCTTAGGTAATGATTTGAAGGAAGGAGCACTTCTGATATTGCTGAAAACTTTCTGTAGTAGATTACAGTGACAACAGAAGTGTTTAACCATCTATCAATAAAAAATGACAGGTCATAGTATAATAATAAAGTGGAAATGAACTGCTGCAAGGATAGATTTAGGACAACCGTGAGAATGGTAGAAGTACGATATACTAATAAAAAAGAAAGACGATGCCACTGATCTAATTAGGAGTATAGAACAGCCTAAAACATTAACTCACTTATAGAAAATATACACTATTATTGCTTGGAGGGACAACACAGCAGAGCATAAACAAAGCAGGTTTCTGGACTGTGCTGATGATATCTTCCAAGTGATAGAGGAGAAAACAAGGAGAAGTGTAGCTTGTGACCTTGTTCTCACCAGTAAGGAGGGACTCGGTGGGGAATGTGAAACACAAAGACAGCTTTGGCTGCAGTGACTGTGAAATGTTGAAGTTCAAGACCTTTAAGGCAGTAATGGCTGGTGAACAGCAAATGAATCCTGGAGTTCAGGAGAGCAGGCTTTGTCCTCTTCTGGGATCTGCTTGATTCAGAGGAAAAGCCTGGAAGAACAGAGGAGTCCAAGAAAACTGATTGATATTCAAGGATCACCTCATCCAAACTCAGAAGTGATGCCTCTCAGGAAAGGGGAATATAGCAAAATGCTATGAGGCCTGCATGGATGACCAAGGAGCTCCTGGAAAAACTCAAGCAGAAGAAGGAAGCCTAGAGAGGGTGGAAGCAGAGACAGGTAGCCTGGGAGCAACACAAAGAAGCTGCCTGAGCAGCGAGGGATCAGGTTGGTAAAGCTAAAGCCCTGATAGAATTAAACCTGGCCAGGGATATCAAGGGCAATAAGAAAAGCTTCTCTAGGTACATTGGTTATAAAACAAAGACTAAGAAAAATGTGGACCTGCTCGGGAAGGAAATGGGAAATCTGAGTAATTGGGATAGGGAGAAGGAGCACTTGTCTTCAATGACAAGTGCTCCAAACACACTAGACAAATCACAGAAGGCAAAGGCAGGGACTGAGCGTAGCCTCGGCAAGTTTGCCTATGACACTATGCCATGTGCTGAGGTTGATGTGCTGGAGAGAAAGTGATGCTGTCCAAAGAGATCTTGACAAGTTTGAGAGATGGGCCCATGAAACCATCATAAAGTTCAACAAGGTCAAGTGCAAGGTCCTGCAGCCAGGTCAGGGTAATCCCAAAAATGAATACAGGCTGTTCGCAGGATAGATTGAAAGAAGCCCTGGGGAGAAAAACTTGGGGGAGTGTTGGTTGATGTGAAGCTTAACACAATGCAGCACTGTGAACTTGCAGCTCAGAAAGCTAACCCTATCCTAGGCTGTATCAAAAGCAGAGTGACCAGCAGGTCACGAGAGGTTATTTTTCCCCTCCAGGGGCTCTTGTGGTGCCCCACCTTGAGTACTGCATGCAGCTCTGTGGCCCCCAACACAAGAAGATCTGGAACACCTTTCCTATGAAGACAGGCTGAGAGTTGGGTCTGTTCAGCCTGGAGAAGAGACAGCTCCAGGAAGTCTTTAAAATGCCTTTCCATTAACTAAAGTGGGCCTACAAGAAAGATGGAAAGGTATTTTTTACATGGGCATCTAGTACAAGGGGGACTGGCTTTGAACCAAAAGAGCACAGTTTTAGATTAGTTATTAGGAAGAAATTATTCACTATGAGGGTGGTGAGGCACTGCAACAGGCTGCCCAAAGAACCCATCTCTGGAAGTGTCCATAACCTCATTGGATAGGGTTCTGTTTTAATGGAAGAATTATTTCACATATATATTTTAATTTTTTTGAAAAGTGACCTTTTTTTGTTAACTTATGCTAATGTCACAGGTAATTCTACTATCCAACATGTAGTGACTAATCCAAAAAATTGGTCAAATAAATATAAATCAAATAACAACAATAATTTCACCTACATTAAACCAACATTTGAATTAAAAATTAAAAATTAATGAAGACAGAGGGGATTTAGGGCATGATGATAGTGAAAAGACAATGAGAGGAGAACTTGTGATTATTTTAAAACTTTGAATGACTGTTTTGCTGCTCTCTCAGACAAAGCTATAGTATAAGTGTTTCTCCTCATCTTTACAGGATGAATTTACGTATTTAAATACGAAAGCAGCTTTGCTTGCTCATTTATGAAGTATGTCTGAAGAATTAAAAGCCTCATCATTTGCATTGAACCTACCACCTGTTTGAAAATTAGGCATTTTATCTCAAAAATTTAAATTAAGAGCCATAGTAAGAAGTGAGAAATCAAAACCAGAATAAATTGCAAAAAACGTATCCTCTTTTGTCCTCCTTTCTTAAGTGACTTCTCATGGCACTAATTCATAAACACAGATTTTTTTGCTTGAAAAATCCAAGACATTTCCTACTTTGTGTAAAGGGCAGGAAGAAACCAACATTACTAGATGGAGCATAAAGCACAACATATTTTATACAACACAATAAAATTCTACCGATTCTCATTTCAGTTCTATATGTATGGATCAATTTGTGAGCTACAGATTGGGGTTCAGTATACCAGATAAATTACCTCTGGTGAACTTTAACCCACCAAGTTCTCTTTTCAGAAGTATGTTTGCATCTTTCCAAAGAAAACTACAAATCATTTTCTAAAGGAGATGTTTTCCTATTATATGAGGACTTAAGAGATTTATTTCTCTAAGGCATTTTGCAATATTTTTGGGTGCTGAATACATTATTTCACAGAGATCTCATTTCACAGACTTGGCCTCTAAAGAACATGCAAGGCATCTCACCTGTAAAAGGTCCTGTGGCTCATTCTGGTTTAGAAATGAAAGAATATTGATCATTCATTAAGCAAATTTAGTGCATGTAATACCATCCTCAAGGTGGAGACAAGGCAATACGCAATGCGGGAACAATAAGACGTACTTAATATTCTAATCTTAATCACTTATCTACTGCCTGTCCTGATCTATCACTGAGGAGTGTTTTATTGTAATTCACTGAAGACTATTTGGTTGCTTTAGACTCCTACTTGAATTTGGTACAGATTAGTGAAGTTTTACAATTGAGATTACAGAAAGCATTGTTACTGTTCCATGCAAGTCTGAAATAGAAGTTAGATTGACAAAGTGACCTTAGTCCCATACATTGGTTTGCTGAAAAGATAAATGCAACTGTATCTCATTTCAACAACAACTCTTTCAATGTTGTATTATTTCATTGGTACGTCTGTGGTTTAGTTTTTATATGCTCATTCTGAAAGAGATCCTGTGAATGGAATTAAGGGTCCCATGTCTGGAATTAGAAGTCAGAGATAAAGGAATTAATTTCTTATTTTTCCTTCCCTGGGGGTAGAAATTGTATGTTACCATTCACTGGAACAGCCTGCAACCTTGACAATGAACAAAGCAGTTGTAGTTGCACTCCATTAGGCAGGAGAAAATCAGATTCACACAGAAACACTTGCCCATAAAAAGGACAGGACATTTATGAACAGAACAAATATTGGCAAAAAAATTCAGTGATTGAGCATTGCCTAGCATTAGTGCTCAGTTAAAATGAGATCTCTAATATATATGCTATATCTTCTGGCATTTAAATTTTACTTCCACCACAACAGTAATTTTCAATTAACTTTTACATTAAAATCACTAAAATTTACATGACTTTTGATATTATTTCCTTAATTTCATTAGGAAATAATTTCTCTTATTCTAAAATCATGGCCTCATTTTTTTCCACAGTTCATTTTAAAATTTTATAGCATATGTAAATGTCATCAGATCTGAATCACAGTGAATTATGGCTGATAAAACCTATATGTGAATAAAGCATTTCTTAACAATCATTATGGAGTTCAGTGAGTACATGAAGAGATGGGGCACTTAATTCAAGAATCCATTTGGTATGAGAATATGGTAGGCTGTGTAGACATCACTAGGGGGAGTCATGACCACACAAACCAGATGGGTGTGTTTCATAAACACTACTAAGCAGGAATCTGGGCCCAGAGTATGAAATCAATGCCATATTACACAACAGTCACCTCTGGAAACGTCTCTTTATTTTTTGTTTGTTTTTTTTGAGAAAGTGACAAAGACAACTTTTTGAAACAAATAGTAAAGGGTTTAGCAGAATTTACCCATTTCATAAGTAACACAAAGATATTTCAGGGGACGACTCAGTGTCTTTCAAGGATGGAGACTCCATAACCTTTGTGGACAACTGGTGCCTGTGCTCAGTCAACCTTTCAGTGATTTTATTTATCAACCTTTTTATTATGTTTAGATAGAATCTCCTCTCTTTCAGTTTTCAGCCCTTTGCTTCTTGTCCCGTCACTGGATACCACCAGAAAGAGCATATCTCAGTCTGGTTTACATACTTCCTCCAGGTATGTACATCAACAAGGCCTCTGGAGCCTTCTTGTCTCCAGGCTAAACAGTCCCAGCTGTCTCAGACTTTCCTCACAGGGGAGATGCTCCAGTCCCTAAATCACCTTCTTGGTTTTCCACTGGAGTCTCTCCAGTGTATTGATATATCTCCTGTACTGGGGAGGCCAGAACTGGACACAGCACTAGAAGTATGGCCTCACCAGTGTCACTCATAAAGTTCCAGAGATGTTATAATAAGGATGTGTATTCTTAATGAAACCAAAATCAGAAACCTGATACGTGGCAACAGATGCAAAGACCTTGATGAAATGGGTAAACATTGTCACCAAAATCCAACTTTTTTTCTGTGTTTTGAAGGAGTAGACAGGATTTTTTCCTAAATTCTAGAAACAGCTCCAAGTAAAATCATAACTTTGTGTCACCAACACATATTATTAATTTTATAAGAAAACGTCTGGTTTGAGAGCTTCATTGTAAGAAAGATGTGTTTTTATCAGAGCTAGGCTCTGTCCCATTGTCTGGCTTCAGTACTATTTGTACTGGTTAGGGCTGACAGCTGCAAGATATCCTGCAAGATATCTTGCTGCAAGATATCCTCTTGTCTTTGACTTGAAACGGCTGCTGACTGTCCTTGTCTGGTCCCATACAGGTGCCTATGGGGATGCCTAAAGAATTTGAGGTGATACCTTGCCTTTAAAATAGCTTTAAGGGTAAACTAGGAGGGAAAGACCTTAAAAAAAACAAGTAGAGCTGTCGTATAAATGCAACTAATAAATTTGACCCTATATTGGAATAGGTATTCACTCAAAGTGAATATTATGTTTCTCCTAAACCTGCTTCAGTCACACAGATTTTCTAGTAGTAAAATGTCAGTCAGACAGTTCTGAAAAGAAGGCAAATAAATGAAGCAGTTAAAACAAGTGTTTTTAGAAAGCCCTTACAATTCCTTATGAAACAGGCATGTGCCACTTTCCCTAAATTAATGAGAAATACAATGCCTTTATATAACACTTTACCAGTTACCAATGTTCATACAGTAAACCAACAATATTTGAGGTCTCTGACAATTTATTCAAATGATAATGGAAACTAAACACAGACAAAGGTATCAAACAAAAGATTGCAAGCAATTCACAACTAGAATTTATTTTAAAAAATCTGAATTTCTCAAAAGGTAAAGTTATCTCAAAAACAGACTATGAAGAGAGAGATATACATGTGCAAATCAAATTAATAACAGAATTCACCCATTTGGCTACATAATATTTCTTCATCCAGTTGCCCTTTTCAAACAACCTTGATTGGACTCCGCTGGAGACTACAAAGAAAGTTGATCTGTGTCCTCATAAAGATTTTTTAATTGAGGACTTAAAGGAATTTTTTTGTTTGTTTTAACATACCTTTCCCTTTCCTGCATAAATCTTCCTTTGCACTTCTAAATGCTCTTCATACAGTAATAAATTCAATGTCTCTCTCCTCTTTCAAATGCATTTCTTTCCCTCCCTACTATTTCAAAATTTAACAGGATAGTTTTAATGTACCCTTACAGAGGACCCTCAACCAGCATCTCTGCAGAACTGTGTTTGAATAATTCATCAGACTCAATCTTACAGAGTAACTAATGTGCTAATTATGCAGAAGAGTCATTTGTAAGGTTGGGTTGGGTGCTCAATGCTAAACATCACTATATAATATTTGTATGGTATTTGGGAATTTTCTGAAAAATTAAAATTATCCATCTTCATGGTAGACATCCATGAAGATGGATAATTTCCTCAGTATTATGGTCTTGCTAGACAGAAATGATTTATCAGGAATCCACCATCAAGTCCTGCTTCTCAAAGAGGTAAAATCTATTATGACTGTATTAGAAATATGCTACTTATGCATACTACAAAGGTATTTAAAAATAACTCATCAATTTAGATGACTCCTGTAGTCACAATGCATCTTTTAAGTTATAGCAAAATCTGAATCTCATATATGGACTATCTTTCAGGAAGTCTTCTTAAAACTGCAAATAAATTTCTGTGTGACGCATAAAATTTGGGTATATGTTTTGGCCAGTACTTTACCAGGAACTGTACCTTTGAGTTATGTTTTAAAGGGAAGAAATAGGAAACTTTTTAATTATTAGAGAAAGTGGAGCTCAGTGAAAAATAAAAAATGGTATTTCTTACTGTAATATGTAAATTTCTTCTTTCAGGTAGCACAGAAAGCAATAATGACCAAAAGCCTACACCAGCAGTACAAAAGCCAGGAAGGCTACAGATCCAGAGGTTAGATCTACAGCACTACTGTAGCTAAATGAAATATGGTTCCTTTTAAAGTATATACTTCATCTTTTTAGGAATATTTTTGCTATCAAGGTATTATGCCAAACTTGTTTTCATAAGCAATGGAAAAAACTGTTTTCTGGTTTAATTTTAAAATCTATAGTTTGGAAAACTCATTAGCTGTAATTTTGTAGACTAAGGCATAGTGCCTCCAGGGGTGAAATAGTATAATTCCACACACTTTAGGCAAAGCAACTGGCTCACACTGGCCATTATTTTTGTCATCTCAAACCAACAAAAATATTTTAGAATAACTGACCTAGAAGAACCTCTAGGTTCCAAGCCAGCCGTGGCCAGTACATTCATGATGTGAAAGCAGATTGCTGGACAAAAAAAAAAAAAAAAATTACTCCTTTTAAATGTTTCTTGCAGTTCCCATGTAAAAGGGAACTAAATGAACATCTTATCTTTCCCTTACAAAAGCTGCTGAAATTTTGTCACTCCATGTTACTTTGTGCTTAGGACAAATATTTTTGCATACTTATTGTCATGGTTCTTTGTTTGTCTCACAGTCTCCTTCCATAGGTCAGTGCTTCTTCGAGTACATGAAAATATCTGTGGCTAAATATCTGCGGTTTGCACAAAGACCTTGACTTCTGATGCCCTTAGGCTACAACTCCACACCCAGCAGGATCTCTTCTGTCAGACTGAATTCTTCAAAGCCTTCATGAGACTTTACACATCTTGCTGCCCACACAATTTTTTGAGCTCTGCTGTTATCATACCATCTTTCTTAGTCATGGCTTAAAACATAGCCTCAAATAACTAAGCTAAAGTGCCGTGTTTTCAATATACCTCTCTGTCCTACTATGTCTTATTTTATTTACTCGTGACTGGTTGAGAGATTCAAAAGGTTATGTGAATTGCAAATAGGCTTAGGTAGAAAATATCTGCCAGTGGTAAAAACAGCATAAGTTTCTCATGGATGTATATGGATACCAAAAAAGCGAATGTTCGTATGAAATAGTTTTAGGAGATGAGGGAATGAGCTGGTGATGATGAGTGCTGTGACAATTTTATGTTTGGAAGCATAAGGTTAACTGACAAAAGCTAAGCTCAGTGAAGATAGTCCTAAATCTAATTGGAAAACAGAGAAAAACAGGTGTACAACCCATGGCAAGGATGATTTTTCAGTGATGAGTTTCTCCTATGATTTCTAAGGCATTCTTTTGCAAGAAGCCAAGGAAAAACTAGCTATTATAAACAAATGTCCATGAAAAAATTTAATCTGCTTTTACTGACTTTGAGAAGGGAAAAAGATAGCAGACAGTAAACAATAAATCATTCCAAATACTACAGAAGTAAAAGGCACTTTGTTTAATACATTTTCTCAAAAAAGGAAGCTAAAAGACACCTAGGTTAATAGTATAGTTTGAGATTGTGTATGAGGAGGAAATAATAATAGCTAATTGGGATATTCTGACTTTATAAGCAAAGAGTATGTGTACATTAATTTCAGAGATAGAGAAAGAAGTGTCCTCATCTCAGCAAGAATGGATTTTTAGCTTTATTTACTTGTGTAGAAGAGAAACAGAACTGTGTGGTTGCTATGGAAGAGAGACTTCCATGGGCTGGGAAACATGTTACATAAGTAACATGAAGACCTCACAAGTGAAACTGAAGCTTACTTCCTCTTTGGAAGAGTCTGTAGTATCCTTACAAATTAGAGCTCATGTATTTAAACTCAAATATCTCTGTTTAGATTGTCTAGAATATTGATAGCAACTTACAGACTGAACATCTTTGGCTAGCATGGATTAGTTTGCTGGGTTTGTTTATACAGTATGTCTATGAAATACATGTTTTACATGAATACTTCCTTTCCAGTGAATTGCAAATCATTCTGCAGTTAATGCAGTGCAGCCAGCCCTTGAAAGTGGGCATATGAATGAAGATCATGCAGTGTTCATTAGAAAATCAGGCATTATGGAATGTATTTAACAACTCCATTTTTTTCTTTGTCTGATTTAAATAAATCTTTGATTATGCAGATGACTATGTGAATATACCATTGACTTCAGCTCAAGCCCTTTTCATATATGACTATGCAAATGAGATAAATTTAGATTCCAGTATAATCAACAGTCTGTTTCTGGAATTAATTCTCTATATTCTGTCTTCATGAGCCATAAAGATTGTTCACTATAATGAGCATTTATATAAACATAGAGTCACAGAATGTGATACACCAGATGGTTGCACTGCTATTCAGAGAGACCTTGACAAACTAGAGAAAGAGGCAGACAGAAACCTCTTGAAGCTTACCAAAGGAAAGGCAAAGTCCTGCCTCTTAGAAAGAGTAACCTCAGGAACTGCTAAACAATGGGGGACAGTGAACTGGGAAGCAGCTTTGCAGAAAAAGGTCTCAGGGTACTGATAGACAGCTATCTTACCATGAGTAAGCAACACACCTTCACAGCAAAAAAGGCCGACAACATCCTAGTGGTGTGAAGCAAGAGTGTTGCCAGCAGACCAAGAGAGGTGTTCCTTCCCCATTCCTCAATGTTGATGAGGCTTCATCTTGAGTCCCAAGACTATCCTGACAATCAGACCTCTGCACTGAAAGCACTGAATCACAGATACACAGGACAGCTGAGGTTCGAAGACATATCTAGAGATCACCTATTCCAGCCCCACTGCTCCAAGCAAGGTCACCTAAAGCCACTTTCTCAGACCATAAATTCGGTTGCTACTTCAAATTTGCTTTTACATTCCTTAATATAAAGGCTTTATAAGGAAGGGGTAAATGACGTGATTTCCCTTTAACTGGCCTGGCATATGCATGTTTATACTGCATTTAAACAGCTGAAGCTGGCTGGTATAATCTTTTTTTTCCATCTAGAAGAGCTAAACATAATTGAATTGTTATTGAACAAGGATAGAAAGAAAACCATTTACAATTTTTTACTGACTGAGGCTCTATATGAAATTATATACATAAACATGCACACATATGCAAATGTACTCAGAAGATTCATATACTAAAACAGGAATTGCAGTCCTTTAAAACATTAAAAGACATAAAAGAGGGGTGTTTTTTCCATTAATAATTATAAGAAAATATGGAAAATTCATTTGATTGCTTGTGTACTTCCACATAGTATTGAAAAAAAGAGCCTGCAGTGCGTAACATGGAATTGGTTGGAAGGTATTACAATCCAGGAAGATTCTTGTTGCCCGCTCTTGATTAATTGGTTAAAAAATTCAGATAAAAAACCAGTGCATATAAAAAACAAAACAAAACAAAACAAAAACAAAGAGCCAAATCAACCCCCCAAGAGATTAATTCCCAAATATTCCTGCTTTGAAAAATGTAGGATAATTTGATAGTTCTGGAACTTTTTGAAACTACAAAATCAGTGAATTTAAAATGTATTTCACTTAATTCACAGGTATGCAACATACATAGCTAATACTTAATACTTGAATAATTGGAAGAATAATTTTTCTTGCTGTGACTGGCTGCACAGCACATGAAACTGATTAACGTAGAAGACTTGATTTTTCTTGTTTAATGTAGTAATGCAAGGATAGTAAAACTAGCAATACTACCATGTTTTTTTCTCTTCCAGTGATGTTTATTTGTTGCAACAGCCTACTTTGCAGCAGGTGTCTGTGATAAAATAGTCACCATCTGTGAATGCACCTAGGGAATGGCCCCAGCAAATGTACTACTGTGACAGCCTTGTGCCCTCAAGTGAACAGCCAACCCCAATTTTGTATGTGTTTTACACTAGGGAGAATTTTGAGAAGAATCTAAAATTTTGGTAAATGACTTATTTATTTCTGAGAATTCAGAGGGTTATGCAAGGAGAAGGCAAATCTTCACAGTGGAATTGTTCTGCATTTTGCTGCTTTCAGGGTCCTTGCATGGGAACTCCTTATGAAATGAATGCAAGGGTCTCACCCCATAGCACCAGCCAATGCACCTTGGAAAACAATTTATCCACCTATTCCAACAGCGAAAATAAGTGCAAAGAAAGTTTTATGTCAGTGAAGAATCTGAAGATGAGTGGTAAATCCTGAGGAAAGTTTTAAAACAAAAGGTGATTATGTACTGAGATATACCTCTGCCTTTTGCTAGCTCTGCTCAATACTACCATCCAATTTCCTCTGATAGAATCAATCTGCTATTTTTTTTTTTTACATATATACGCTGTGTGTAGCTTCTCTGTGCAGTAAACCCTGCATTTGGGAGATCATGCAATCCTGCAGACTGGTGTCACTTGTAGCTGTGAGGTCAGTAGAGTTCTCTGAGGGGTTATTAATTTCTTTGATTTAATTTTAGACTTATTCTTCCTCACCTACTCTTAATTTTTCTTACAGTAAAAAGAATTACATTTTTTTCTGAAGAAAACTAATACAAATAAAGACACTATCACTACAGAATTTTGTATTTTCTTTTTTTGTATTTTTTTCTTTTAATATCATATCAGTCATGGAAAAAAATATTTCTTTGCGTCCCATTTGTAACTGAAGACTCTTCCTAGTTGTTATCAGGGTCCAACAAAAACTGTTGGATTAAAACCACTGTTTTCCATTGTTTGTCAATTTATGCTTTATAGCATAAATGTATTACCTGACTTGTGTAATATCAAATACACACTTTTCCTGTTACAAACTCATATTATATTTATTTCCTACTCTTGTTGTATTTGGTTTTAATTGTTCAGCAGTGTACAAAGCTGGCATATGTCTCTCCATATTATAAATTCTACAAAGCAGTTAGCATTTTGTGAAGTATCATAATGTACTCTTGACTGATCTTTTATTACCAAAGGCCTCAGTCAGCCATTGAAGACTGAAACCGGCAGGCAATTCAGTGTGCCCTAAGTGTAACTTTGAGACAGCAGGAGCTAGAGCTCTCTGTAATTATACTCCCTGATTGTGGAATCTGCTCCCTATTGAGACTGGAAGAGAAGCATCTGTTGAGATATTTGGGTTAAATTTAAAGAGGTACAAAATTTTGTTGATGTATTTAACTGTGGGGAATCCCCTTAAATATTATTTTTAAACTCTTTTGGTTAAAAAAACCCAAAAGACCCCATAAAAATGAAGCTGTGGAAACAACTTCATGTTGCTGTGCTAAAAGACTGTCTCAAAATGTTAGCTATTATTTGTCCACAAATGAAAGGAAAAGAAGAGGTAATCAACACCATGAACACAGAATAAAACACCCAATCTGGATTCTGAAAAAATAGTTATTACTACCTTATTAGTTAATTTATGCATTCCCTCACCTCCATCCTACTTTGTCAGTACTTTATATTTGTAAAGGGTGAGATTTGCCCTAAGGAACATAAGCTATGAAACCATATTTCTAATTAGTTCTGTCTTTGAAACTAGTGTAAAATCACAGAAAAAAAATCCCATTTCATTTTATTGGAGGTTATAGTTTTTCTGGTTTGCCTAGGTCGTTTGGTTAGTGTGCCATCAATTCATAATATTATCCAGTTTTTTTTAATAATCTTGTTTTTAAATATTCTGTTTTATAGCTGTTAGACATAACTTCAGCAAGTAATTTTCCCCTACAGTATTTCTTTTATATTAGATCACAACATTCTTCTAGAAGATTTCTTTTCATCATTAGCACTAGCTGTTTCACATTGGAATTCTTATGTGTGTATAGAATTGTCCACACCAAATGTAATAAATCTCAGGTGTCCTTTTCAGAATTTCAGTAATTTTTCCTCACCACATTAACTTGTTAGTAAAAGTAATTTCTAATATGTTATATTTTGAACATATTTCATAATAGTTAAAGGTCATAAACATTTGGTAGCTCTAATGCAAATAGGGTTCAAGACTGGATAATGAGTTTTGACCAGGACAGTTGACATCTCATAATCCACAGGAAAAAAAAAAATTATTTTCTTCTCTTCTTCTCTTCCCTGGGTTTGGAAAGAAAACTCTCGCAGAAGGTTTTAAGATTCCCCTCATGTTATATAGACCTTAAGAAGAAATAAAAAATATATAGTAGAAAAACATTGAGCAATTTTCTTTCTCTGCTTGGAGGCACATTGATCTTTCATTCACATAAAACTGCTTATAGAGTTTCAGGTTTTGTGACAAGTTTCCATGACAAGTTTAAAGTTTCTAGAAAGCTGAAACTCTCAAAAATCTTTCATTTACGAGAAAGAAACAAGGCACATGGAAAACATCCACTCTTTTTGTCAGCAATATCAATCATCATCACTGATGAGGATGTCAGTCTGAAGTACCTGCTGGGCAAATAGTCACAAGTATGCAGAGAAGTTCATTCTTCAATAAAATCCATAAAGCCATATTTCCCTCTGGTATACATAGACAAATTTATCAAAGTGCATTTATTTATTCATTTTAAATAGAAAAAATTATCCTTTATGTGTTTACATAAAAAAAATAAATTCCTTTCAATAGACCAGCGCATATCAGAGAATCTGCAGTGCCTACTTTGTTGGCTCATGCTTTTGACCATCAGACAGAAAACTATGAAGTGCAGTGGAAAGTCTTGGTCTGAAAACAAAAAAAAATTGTCTTTCCTATCATTCATCCAGGATAGGAGAGAAAGCCTGTGGAAAGAAACCAAAAGGACTGCGAGATGGCTGCCTCATAAACCATCCGTGAAGGGAAGACTCAGAAAGTTCCAGAGAGATCGATGGAATGCTGTCAGTGGCTGGTGACTCTGTAGATGGCAAATCTCTGGAAGTAGGATAATCACAGTGTTTTTTAGGCCTAAGAAAACTTAGTGCTAGGAAACTGCTAAAGAGCTGAAAAGAGTAACAGTAGTTAAATGAGATAAAAAGTCTTCAATATATAATAGAGGTCCAGCATGATGTTGATATCTAGAGGTTTTTAGATTTTCCAGCTCATCAGGATTACATTGTATTTAATGCTTGCTGTATTTATTACTTACTGATGCAAATGAGGAGTAGGATTCTACATTGAGAGAAAATTAAAATGAAAACTTTACTCAGACTTTTGAGTTTTCACTTCAGCCTTGAGTGCTTCATGTTTTACACAGCTTCCATTCCCTATATTGATATGTAGAAATGTACAGTGGGAAGAATTGCATCTGTGGAAGATGGAGGATCAAAGTGACTTTAATAGGTCTGTGGTAAGTGAGTAAATTTGGTAGAGAGGTGTGGTTCTGCTAGGCAGTAACAACAAGCTACACCAAGTGAAGAATAAGTCAAACAAATTATTGCTTCCTCTGTCACTGTCCTGTCACCAATTATATTGTGCTTATATTTCCTAAACCTAATGACACTTCTTTAACTTTGCATCTCTTTTCTTCATGGTCACAGATATTTTTATGCGCACAATAACTGATGGTAAGAAATTCAAAAGGTCTGTTATTTTTTCCTATTAAGAACTATGTTCTTTTATTTGGTCTGAGCTTGGTTTTTACTATGTCCATGTAATAATCTCTTACTTTTGTAATAGGAGTGACAGTGCACAATAATTTCCTATTCACAACCTCCATGACAATTTTTAGGCATTTTCTTTATGTGGTGTCCTATCCAGGCTGCAGAGAATGTTTTCTCAACTGTTATATGTAGGATCTTTTATACTTTTAAACACGTTTGTCTTTCTCTGAATCTTTCTCAGTTCTATTGAGTACATTTTGGGGATAAGAAGACCAGTCCTGCATGTTGTATTCAATGTTTGGGAAAAACACAGATTTACACAGTGATTTCACTATTTTTCTTTCTCTCATTTTATTTCGTATTATTTTCAAATATTTGAGTACATTTTTGGTCCACTACCATGTTCTGAGACTTTATTTTCATGGAAATATGCATCATAATCCCAAAGTTTTATATCTTTTGTTACGAATTCAGATCCTTGTACTTTACAGATTAATTGGTTTCTTTTGGTATCACTTTATGACTTTCTATACAGAACTTTTTTTTTGCTGTTTCATTGCTATGACACCCAGTCTTGTCAGGCTTCTTTGCAGGTGGCTCTCATCTTTACCACTTCAACCAACTCTTATCATTCCACAGAACTTTCTTTAAAGCTAACACTGAGAAAGTTTGCCAGTTTTGACTGTCTAGCAGATGACTGACATAGGTGAAGTACACTCCCACAAGCAGCCATAGGTAAACCATTGTCTCTCACAAGCTGATTTCCTTTAGCCATTGTTGGGGTTCAAGCCCAGCTGGAGACGAAACATCACACAGTAGATCAACTCCCTCTCTCTCTTCATCCTCCCGCAGTGGAATGGGAAGGAGAATCAAAGTAAAAACTGTGTGTTCAGGTAAGAATAGTTCAATAACTGACAATAAAGTAACACAGAAATAACAGTCCATAGAAGAAATAATAATAATAATAAATAATAATAATAATAATAATAATAATAATAATAATAATAATAAAACAAGTGATGTATAATACAATTTCTTTGGTACAGATTTGCTGTAAGGAATGTAATGACAAGCACTATAATGCAGCAGCAGCTGTAAAACTGTATCCTCCAAATTAACTCAGAAAAGATGGATACCTTCAATGTGTTGTTAGATTATCTCAAAATGAGTAGAGATCATTAAAAACCTGGAAATATGAAAACTGGGACATCTCTCTTTTCTCCAGATAAGAAGAGAAAAGTAATGTTCTTTTAAGGAGTATCTGTTAGTCTGTGACCCTTAAACCTGGCAGGTTAGAAGTACTGAAATTAATATAAGAAACTGGGCTTTTGTCACTTAGTTTAAACATGTAATTTTGCCTAATAACTAAAAAGATTATGGTAAAAAAATCAGTGAATAAGCAGTAAGGTAGATAAGATGCTTGCTAAATCTTGACTTAGAAGTTTTAACTTGCATGGATATAAGATCATATTATCTTCTTTTCCAGTGCTCCTGGCTTTACTGTCTACATAATTTTCTTCTACAATTTCAAGTATAGCTAATGCTCAGAGAACACAGCAAAGGAAAGTACTATGGTTGAAATACTTGTTTTTTCCTGGTTTTGAAATTAAATAATATGAAGTAAGAAATATTAAATTTCATACAGCTAGATGACTAATTTTGAAATTAAAGGTTTACAGTTTGTAGAGATTTTTTTTTTTAATTTAAACCAATGCAATTTAATCAATTCAACCTGGAAAACCATGTGTCTTTTTAGGTCTCAAGTATACTCATCTATTAGATTGCAACTACCAATATCAACAAGAACTTTAAAAAACTTTCAAAAATAATAAGAAGGAAATTGACATTTTCTTACAAGGTTGAATTATAAAGATGCAAGTTAGTGATAAGAAACAGCTGTAATCATAGACTGTGCACCTTTCTTAACATGGAATTAAGCTGTAGCAAGTAAACTGCCTTTAAAACATTCATAACCACCAGTATCTCTTTGGAAACAGTGAAGTGTGTTACTGAAAAAACATGAAAATACTGCCTGAGAAGACAGATTGTTTGTATAGATTGTTTGCTATTGTTCGTATAGATTAAAGGGTGTTTATTTGATTTGCTCCTGCTGCTTATATATTTTGTCATGGAAAAGTCTGTTTTCCTCCAAAATATATAGTTCCATAATAGTGTCAGCTGTTTTCCATCACAATATAGTTTACTGAGTTTGTTGCAAACCATGCCTTTATGCAAATCAAACAGTTAATATTAATTTGGATTTTTTTTGTCTCTTCTCTTTTTTACTTTCCTCCTGAAAATAATTTTCCTGTCTACTTTTTAGTGGATGTCTGACCTACAAGCTCCCCCACAAGTAGATAGTGAATGAAGCAGAACTGGTCAAAGAGGAAACTCTTCCATGTGGTGAGAAGCCAGGAGTGCTTCTGCAGGGAAAGGTCCACCTTGAGACTTAGAGTAGATGTCATAACTTCCTGTTGGCTGTTTTGTAGGGAAGTTGCTACTGCTTTTGGAGGTTAGCTACAGTTCTTGGCATTTCATCACTGATACACCTATATGACTCCTATATTGCACTTGCATGGTGTCAGCAGTCCCTGTAGGGAAACCATCTTTGTAAAACCACCCTGAGTAAAAAAAAAAAATGTTATTCAGAGCTACTTTAGTGTCTTCATTATCTTTGAAAGTCCTGAAATTGAAGAAAGCTGTAATTGCTTGATTGTTTAATCCAGAACTTCAATCTATACATTTTTAACCATTCTACATCCATGTTATTTCTGATTGGTGCAAGACTGTATCAGAAGAACCTCCAAAATGAAGACCAAAATGAAGACTAATAAGGACAACAGCAACATACAATCTTGTCCTGACTCTTTGCTCAGTAGCAGCTTAAGTGGAGACTGTAGGAAAGACATACATTTTTTTTCCTAAGAAATCAGTGTTTATATTGAGTAGTCATTGGAAGGATTAAGCAGAGATTGCTGAGACATAGTGAGAATTTAGTGGAAAATTTAGATTCAGAATAGGGGAAAGCAAGGAATAATGTAGGCAAACTATAGATATCAGGGATGATACCAGCTAATGCAGAGTCAGGTGTAGGAAGTAAAGAGAAAGAGGAGTCAAATAAGGTGATAGTGAGGAGTGTTGCATCCCGGAGTTTGGGTTTAGATTAGGGTTTTTAATTTATGTTAAAATAAGTCAAGTTCTGTAATCCCGTGTTTCCCCCGTGTTGTCCCCCCCCCCGCAGTTTCTGCCCCCATGTTGCCTGTTGCCGGCTCTTACCCCTGTGCCGCTCCTGTAACCACCCTGCCGTCCGGCCCCGGGAAACCCCGTGCTGGCCACCCCGAGCCACATGATCCCGCTCAGCCCAAGGCTCGGTGCCCGCCCCTGCGAGGTTCTCTGGTTGGTCGCTGTTGTGGCGTCACCGCCACGGCAGCCGCCCCTATTGGCCGGCAGGCCGTGGATCCTCTTGCCCCGCCCCTCCATAAAGCCCTATCCCGCCGGCAGTCAGGCGCCATTTTCTCCCATGCGAGTGCCGGGAGCGGTCGCGTCTTTCCATCGATCCGCGCCATGTGTGACCAATAAACCGTTCCTGCCAAGCACGGAGTAAATGGACAAATTCCTTACCTCTTTGCTGGGTCCCTAGCGCACGGTAACAGAGGCTGGCCAGCCCACGCGCCCGAGACACGGAGCCGTGTCCGGGAACCCGCAGCAGCAAACCCCGGCAGCACGTGGAAGCTACGCCACAGCCGGGCTCACAAGAGCCGCGTGCAGCAGGGGAGAGCAAAAACCCACGCCGCAAGGAGGACTTGATTAGGAAGGATGACAGTATCTGTTCACAAAATGTGCTGTAAACTTAGACTTCAATAAAACAGTATTTCTTCTCCAGTATTACCTACAAAATGAGGCTCTTCCTTGGGAGAGAAGTAATATGATAGACATGAATTTCTTCATAGGCTTTCGATGCCTTTCCTTTCAGTATCATTTTTAGTCCATAGAGAGCTGTCTGGTGTTTGATGAAGTTTTTGTTATGAGTGCAGTTATGAAATGAAAAGAAAGTAAGAACCCTGATAATCACTTTGCAGTAGACCTGTGTGTGACAGTTACATGAAGCAGTGAGTGAAGAACTCTGAAAATATGGATGAAGAAAAATGAGACTTGCTGACATCTTTGAGTCTTGTAAAGATTTTTCCTGTGAAAAGGAATAATTCTTCACATAAGCATCAGAGAATGAAATTATTTCAGATAAGGCCTATGCCTTTTGACATATTGAAGTATCCCTAATTCCATAAAAGGTGAATTAGAAAATCATATTTGAGTAGCCAACTGAATTGAGATAAAATGCAGTTTAAATGAAATGCAATTGTCTATAATGAGAAAAGTGGTTGCCCTAACTGCAGATGACTACTTTAAGTCAAATGACTAACAAATTGTGTTAGTTAAAGTGTAGGACTAAAATGCTTATTGGGGAGTATCAAAATCCCTTGAAATGTTTCTTAATAGCATATGCCCTGCTCTTGTTCACATCCTACAAGACAGTATAGGAAAGACAGAAATTATAACATTTCTTAGTATAACTTTTAATTGAAACATTATTACTCAATCCTACTAGGATTGACTTGTCAAGTCTATAAAATTGAGATATGAGTAAGAAGTTATACCACCACATATTGCTTCAGTCTCTAATGTGCTTCAGAAGAAAACCTATAGAATTACTGTTATTCTTGTCATAGTGTACATAGAAAAAATAATTACTTTATAATTCTCTACAAAACCTGAGAACATGAGTAAAGTAGAAAATAAATCAAATTAAATATTGACGTGCCTATGCATTTTAATCCTTCTTTTTTGATCCAGGAACGTAAGGATACTGTTAGAGTAAAAAGAAAATAAAGAAAAAAAATAGTAGAGAGAATTGATCACAACTGGCTAGATATTTTTTTTCATAAAAGCAAAAACTTCATAGTAGAATTACACTGAAATCATATTAAACCTTAAGAATTTATACCCCAGCTTTACCTCTTAAAAGCACTAACTTTCAGTTTTATTCTGGTTTTTGTTGTGGTTTTTTGTTTGTTTTTCTTTTGGTTTTGGAGTTGCCTAGGCATCCCTCTCAGTTAATATTTTACCATAGCAAACTTAACCTTGGAAGGGAGTTAAGCCTGACCTTTCAGAAGTCTCTCCAGATCCTGCCCCTCAGTGTCAAATTCTGGCATCATCTACTCATTTCATAGTCACTTTTATGTTTCTTCTTTTTAATACTTTATTTTCTTCTTACATGTTTTCCTTCTATCTTCTCCTGCTGTTTGTATTATCTCTAGTCCAACAGGTTCCCAGCTGCTGTTTTCTTTGTTTCCTCTGTTTGTCTAGTAGCTCTTTTGAATCCATCCCAGTACTTCTGGACTGTTCTGATGGTATTTGGTCTCCTTTTAATCAATGTCTTTCTTATTTAAAAGCAAGGTGTTCTCAGAATTGACCTAAAGAGTACTTTTTTCCTACTGTGACCAAACAGCTAAGTAATTTTCCACCTTTTCTGAACATCTATAGTCCTGCTGTCTACCATTCCAATGATGATATAATAGACTCAGAATGTCAAAGAGGACAAACACAGACACAATGTAGCCATTCTATTAAAGACTTAAAGGAAACATAATAAAATATTATTTGTTTAACCATTTTGGAACTTAGAAACTGTATAATGGATTTTGACTTACAGTAAAACTTTTTTATTCTTTCATTAGCATGAATCAGTAATTCTAACATATACATAGAATTTGTCTCAGAAACTCATATGGACATAGACCAGCTCTGAAAGACCTTCTTTCATTCATCTACTACTGATCTGGGAAGTAACCTGTAAACAACTGTTACGTCAAATATTCAAAACCACACCTTATAAAAGAATCTTCTAAATTCGTTTAAACTCAGAATTGTCCTACGTCTATATTCCTTTCACTTCCTTTCAAATAAAATGAGGTAGAGCAACTAGATATTTAAATGTGATTTGATTTGAGTATCAGATTATTGAGTTGGGAAACAAAGACCTCATGCAGAGAATATCCTGCTGCTGGTCTGCTTAATAGCTAAGTGTAAAAAAGAATCCTGTAAAATTATACAGATATATGTCTTCCTAATTCAAAATGTTCTAAAGATTTAAAAAAATATTTTCTCAAATCTTCTATTCTGTATTGCTGTCTTTACTCTACAGAATATTTCAAACTTTATTTAATGATCTGTTGACTTTATCACTTCTAGTTTCTTCAGAGTTTTCTCAGAATGTTTTAACTTTAATAATTCAAATTATCTCCTCTGCCTGGAGAAAAGTATCAGCCTGTAAGGTAACTAGACCTGATGCATTCATGAATGGGCAGAATAGTCTTAACACATTAAGTTGCAGTTGTGAACTACCTGCTGCGGCTTTGATCTGCTACAACCTCAGGCAGCTGGGAAGCCCAGCTAGCACTGCCTTTTGTGAGACCACAGCTGCCACGTGAGCAGGCGCTCTAGGGTTATGGCGTTTGCCTCCCTGCCAGTGTTGAGCACTCCGGCGTGGGTATGCAGCTTTTGTAGTTTCACGCTGAGAGGAAGTGAAGGGACGAGAGAGGCACACTTTGCTTGTGGGCCTGAGAGCGTTTTATTTCCCACATGGTCGCAGCGATGGTTGGAGCGACTGCTCCCAGCACGGTGCAAGGCAAAATGGCAACGGGACAAAGAAAGCATTAGATAAAGTAGGGGGTGGACGGGCAGGGGTAGAAACCCCCCCTCACCCAATGAGGACAGACGACAGGGGAGTGACATGGATCACAACAACCTATGGGAACATAACAGAGGTGGGTACAGTGTTCTGGAACAAATAGGAGTGCAAAGGTGGGGTGATTGACACAGAACTTTCCATGGAGAAGCAGGGAGTGGCTAAGAGCTCCTGTAACAAACACCTGGAGCAAACCATTGTGAGGGGTGCGGGAAAATAGGGATACAGAGAACCAACCTAACTAACATTTATCAAAATCCCTAAATAAACCAACCCAACCTACAACAACCTGGAAACTGGTTACAATATATAGCAGTTACACTGCTCTTTCTTGTACTTGATGAAAATTCTTTTTAAGTCATTCTGTCATCTCATTCCTGCAATCTTAGTAAAACCCTGTCAATCAAACATAAAAAAGACTAAATAAAATGTACAAACTGAGACAAATAGTTGAAGTAATAAGAGTATGTCTAGTTGGAAATTTCCTGCCCTTTTTTTTTTTTTATTTTTTATTTTTGGTTGGGTCTTTTTGAGGAGTTGCCCCAAAGCTGTCAATATTCATATTTGTATTTGGTAATTTTCTTTATCTGGAGTAGAATGATCTAGAATTCAAATGTTACTGTATATTAAACAGAGGTATTTCTACTCAAGATAGTCTGATACGAACTCTAAACTGTTCTGGAACTTTAAATATGATGCTGTGTTACTCATCTTCCGCTTCTATGTCTGTAGTCAGATGCATAGCAAAGAAGCCAGAATCATAGGCTCAGAATAGAAAATGAAGGTACAAGACCCCATAACTAAAACTCCCATGAAGCACTGGCAGTAGACAGAAAGGCCTCTAGTGTCAAACTTATGTTCTACCTTGTTTATCATTTCTCACTATCAATTCAATTCAACAAAATATGAGCTTAGTCTTACTAATACCAAAAGTATGAATTTATGTTAGTTTTACCATTCCACTTTAAAGATCAGTGTCAGTGTGGGTGTCTCTCTAGTCAGCTGTTCTCATCTTCTCAGAGTGAAAGAACAGAGCACCATTTTGTCTATTCCTGGCATACTTTACAAAACAGTATATCAGTAACGCTTCATGGCTAATTGTATCAAAGGCAGCTGCAAGACCCAAACAAATTAGTTTGAAGCCTAAACTCACTGCCATTGCCAAGAGGAGATAAGCAGACAATAAAACATTGAAATTCTCCTGACATATGTGCTGATTAAGGTTAAGGACTCCAGGTATCAGCAGGGACTGGGATAATTATATCTATGCCTATAGATTATTTCTTTCTACATGGTCCCCCTAGAGAGGAGCTGGTATATTGATTTACTAACCTGAGGATTCAAAAAGGCTGTCTGTTTCTCTTGGAACTCAATCAAAACTTGAGGCATATTTCCAGGGCATAAATCAGAAACTAAGGAAAGAAAAACTGGCACAAAAACCCCAGCAGAGCAAGTTCTGCATTTGTCTTAAACAAGTTTAGCCTTGATCAAGAAACAAGTGGGAAAATGTCTCAACAATTTGGTTCAAGATCTGCTGCTAATGTAATCCTATATGAAAAAAGGAAAGAATTACCTATGCTACAATAGCCAGTTGATTGGAATTTCCCATGTATTGGTATTGAATCTAGTTTTGTTACACAAGAAATATATGTGGTTTAATATTTCAAAATCTAGTTAATCCATCAAACAGTGAAGAGAGCAGTTATATCTTATTCCATCCCATTTGGATGGAAATGACCCCTTTCACATTGCAAGTAGGCTATTTCTATTACATAAACTTCTTTCAAAATTATTACAGAGTACTAAATGTGTATATATGACATATAATCAGTAGCCTGATTTTGATTTTCTGTCTGTGACTTGACTGTTAATACTGCAAGATCTCATCCTACATTTCACCCATGGTTTTTCCCTAAGAAAAGAAGGTTTTAACCATGCTGTTGACATCCTCCATGGTATTGAAAAGCTAAGGGCATATTTAAAATATTCATATACATGTTATTTACAGTTTTTATCTAGACACAAGAGGAAAGAGATGAAAGGAGGGATTTGGCTAAGAATGTCTGTGTGTGAATCAACACATTCAGGTAACCAAGGCAACCACCAAGCCACAGCTGAAATGCAAGGAGTAACTTTATTCCATTGCCCAGGCACAGGGACACCAGCTTTGCTAGGCCCATCACATCCTGGCAGCAGGGGGGCACTGCCTGCCCTGATATATTAAAGGATTGTGTGAACCCACAGTTCATCTCAAGGCTGTTCTGCTGTGATCTCTCTCTCAGCATGAGGCTCAAGCCTATCTGTGAGAGTGTGTTATCTCTACATGAGAATCCTACTTCTCAAAAGTGGCAGAAGATGAGCAACACTAGGCATAATAAATGGAGTTTTCCTACACCAACATTTTTAGCAACAAGTTCACTTTGTGCAAAACTACTCCCTCCTGCTCACCAAATTTTAGGATTTTAACCCTTTACTCCCAACAGTTGTTTACAGAGTCTTCATCTAATTCTGCACCTTGAAGATTCCTGTGTGCCACCATTATGAGTGAAAGCAGGCAAGTCCTTGTGGATCTGTGACTATGTGTGACTATGTGTATTCTCTGGAATACACACACATGTTTAAACAGGGAATGCATTATCTAGAGTTTTAATAGCTATAGAAATTCTCTTCAAGACACAGAAATATTTCCTTTCCAGTTAGACTACTTCAGTAGTCAAGCTCAAACTATGTGAATAATTTATCTCAAAAATAGGTTTATGTGTCATGAGTCTAAAGTAAAATATAGTTTAGAACAAAAAAGCGAGATTTAGGTTTATTGTTATCTTCTATCTCCAAGTTTTTTGATGTTGAAAAATTCCCTTAATACTCCTGGGTTTCCAGGATTTATGATTTTAATTGATGATAATGCTAATGCAATGCATGTTTTCAGAATGAAAAGTTTTTTGAATAAGTGGCAATATCGTTGGAAAACTCAAAAATATCACTCAAACTCAGACAACATTGATTGAGAAATTCATATGATTTCTCCCTGATGATGTCAAAGTAGGATTTGAAAACTGAAGATGCAGTAGTGAGGATATCTGTACATTAGAAAAAAAAAAAAAAAGTGTGAATATTCTTATAAAATAAATTGTTTCCTATTTGCAGTTATCTACCTGAAGAGAAAATAAATAAAACTTTTAGATATTCTATTTTTATATATAAAATATATATTATGTATATAAAATTAATCTTTCAGATATTATATTTAGATATTTTAGATTTTATTGTCATGTGGTTCTTATATAACCTGGAGAGCTTAACTAACGCTCATAAAAATGTAGGTAAAATCTAAATACACGTGACATAGAGGGATCAAATAGAAGACCTCTTAAAAAACATTCCAACACTGTTTTCTTTAAGCTTGTCTATAGTCCTGCTTCCAAATCTTCTGATGCTACAAGAAGTTGTTTTTTTTTTTTTTTCTTAAACTCATCAAGTTGTCTTGAATCATGAAGAATTCTGTTTTATTCTGACCTATAAACACATGTAAAATTTATATATTTTATTTGCAGGTAGAATACTGCAATACCCCTGGCAGCTATTTATGGAAAATAACTATGAACAAACATATTTATAATTGGTCAGTAGAAAAAATAAAATTGAGTGGTAGTCTGTTAGGATTGGAAATTTAGGTGCATATTCACAAACACATATGTGCAGAATTTAACCAAAGTTTTATTTTAAAGTGATACTTCTTGCTTGGTTGTGAATATTAATATTCACACATCTTCCTGAGCTGTCATATCATTTATATTCTTAACAAATCAAAAAGGATAGCAAAACTCGGTGTCAAATGTTCTAGCCTCTGACACTAGCACCTGAAAAAGAATTTCAATCAGCACAATCTATATTTAATGAAAATTTGTATTATATAACCAGAGCCTTAACCCACAATAAAAAGATTTTAAGCTATTCTTGCACTAACATATAACATGGCAATAATGGGGTTTTTTGCTGAGAGAAATCTAGTTTTTCAGGTGATGGTAAATGGTAATCTAACAAATCCTGTTTCCAGAGGTTCATTTTCATCATTGCTGATCTCACTGTTTATGCTTTTATAAAACAGGTGAGTAAGTATTCCATTGCCTGTAGTCCATGCCTCACAGAGAAGAGGATGGAAAATTCAATTTGTGCAAAATGGAAGAGAACAAAACTTGTGAGGAATAAAATGCTATGCTTCTCTTTCACTAAGAGATTCTAAAAGACAGAATAAAAGAAGAAATGCAAGCTTTCAGTGTTAATAGCATGGTTTGACTAAAAAAAACCAATTCTATAAGCAAACATTTCTTATTGTATCTTAATTTTGCAGTAAAATTATAGACATACATATAAACTATATTTTTAACTGAAAATGATAATAGTGTACATATGTGCATATGATTTTAGAGTGAAATATTAAAAAATAATCTTTCTCTAATTTATGTGAAAACAGGATTGACCTATGAGCTCGGGATTGCTGACCTTGAAGTGGCGGCAATCTGGTGTCACATGCCTGCATCATCTACTGCTGGTCACCATGACATTATTTCTGACTACCTATAATGCTATGTCAAAGGAACATTTTAAATGTCAGAGTCTAAAGGAAATGTCTCTTCCCTCTGTACAGGTGGAATTTGTTTTCCCTTCAGATTTCTATCTTCTTTCAAATTCTGTACTGTCACACTTTCGCTGTGGTAGGTTTGGAGGTAAGACTGAAGAACCAGAACTTGGTCGCTGTGTTCTGTGCCATATCTTGAGAATGAGGTCAGATAAAGGATGTATTAATATGGAATGTTAATTAATATGGAATATTGCCTACCTCCCCAGAGAGGGAACTTCTTAACAGGCACCTACCCAAATCCTGTCTGAGAAGAAGAACTAAGATCTAGGGAAAAGTAACCTGTCTACAGGTGATAAATTTGGGAGTTTTGTGGACACTGTGTGATTTTCTATAGATTTTGAGGGCTTTTCAGTTTCAGATTAATGCAATTATTAAAGTACAGTGTTGCTAAGGCAACCTCCTAGAACATTTCTTCCCTGAGGTCCACAGAAAATCCCAATGAGCAAAGAAAAGAGTTAATTCCTACCTACTGTGCACTTAAAGTTTAATTTTTTTCAGGAATCTAATGTATTTTTTCACATCTTTGAGCTCATTTACTTGCAAAGAAAAATAAGGAGAAAAGAAAAATCCTCCTTAACATTCAGGAACATATCTCACATACTATCATGTCCCTGAATGTTTTCTATTGTAAAAATCATACATCTCTTCTGACCTTGTTGTCTTTGTTTTGTTACATAAATTATACAGTTTAGACATGTTCTATAGGTCAGACACTGAACAAAAACCATTTCAGAGGCCTAAAAAATCAGAAGGAATCTTGCTTTTTTTTTTCCCCCTGCAATTTGTTCAAATACAGGCTACTGCAGAAGTTGATTAAATACACAATATCCAAATAAAGTAAGCATTTTAGAATGAATTAAGTCTGTGTTAAAGCTAGAATACTCTAAGGGTTTGCAACTCAAAGAAAGAAAATTAGCCTGGAATGGATATTCCCTGCTTGGATGTGTAAAAAATAATTAGAATTATCATTAGCAAACCAGTTTAGTACCTAAATTAGGTAATCTCATATGGTTTCCAACATGCATTTGCCTGTCAGAAAGACGCCTTCACTTTTTTATCATACATAATTTTCTATTTAACCAGTCCAAGCAACGTAGCTCATTCAATATGTGACATTTTCAGTTCACTTATTTTAAATGAAGCACAGTGGAAAACAGATTTTTATTGAACTACCAAGAGACCAAAATACACAGATTCATTTTAGTGGTTTTGCAGATGTCTTTTTTGTCCATCTCTCCTCTTCTTACACTCCTTTAGCTGCTGCTCAGGAGAAGACATCCATTTGGGGAAGAAAATTCCGGTTTTACTTTCGCATTAGTTTTAACATGCCCATTAAAGTCTGTGGTACATTAAGTTTTAAAATAGTAGTTTGTAGCCTCAATGAACTCTCGAACAAGGCTGTATAGCCATGTTAGATTAGCTAGCTGCAATTAGCTTTGCTATTTTTTCTCCATTTTATCATCTGATACTTCTCAAACTGCCACCACCCCTAGTACCTTTAGTGCCATACATTTTTAGGACAGACTGATAAACGATGCGTATCCTTACCAGGCTTATTAACAGACCTTTCCCAGACCTTTCCCCTCCACACTCCAATTAGACAATTTCTTGTCTATATTTTTCATGCCTCCACTCTAAAAAAAATTAGTTAACCAGTATGCTGGAAATCAAGTATGCTAGTTTGCACAAATTCTAGAAAATACTAGTTCCTTGGATGCTTTTGTAGAGAATAAGGAGAAAAAGCACTAGTATTTCCAAACTCATGATCTTCTATTTTATCAGGTTTTTTGTTCTATTATCTATTTTTTTCTATTCTTATTCTCTAATCCTTATATTCTTGATAAGAACACAAATCGTTGAGCTTTGCTGCTATCACAGATTCAATTCAGATAAAAGGCAGAGAATGTAAACTATAAAGTTGTTGTTCAAGTGAAAATATAAACAAAGTAATAAAAAGATGCAAAAGGTATCCTCTTCATATTTTTCTTTTTTCTATTTCCACCCTGTGATTTTTGAGTGTGCCTTCCCTCTCCCTGCCTTCTCTCTCTTTTCAACTCAAAGGAAAGAGCCAAAAGGAAGGGAGAAAATTTAATTTTTTCTTTATGAATATTTGCAATTACCTCTGTGCCAAAATCTGAAAAATCTGAAATTTGACAGAATTGGCCATGGAAATGAAAGATCTAGTGAATTAACTAGAGGATAAGTTGTTCTTCTCTATCCCAAAGAACATAACATTTAATTAACAAACATATTCTGTTAATCTATTTGGGAGTTCCACCAAATTACTTGAGAATTTTGGCTTTAATGTTGGTTGTTGGTGGTGTTTGTGCTTATTTGTTCTTTGAGATGTTTTTTTTTTTCCTTTTTGATTTGGTTTGGTTTGTTTTTTTGCCTTTACAATCCATTTCATTCTCCCACTTAGTCTATTGAAATCATGATCTGAAATGTGCGACATCCCAATAACAGCCAAAAGTAAGTGTGTCCTCAATAAGCAATATATTAGTAGCACAACCAAGAAGAAGCAGCTGAACAGATTAAAAAAGTCAAACAAGAATTGCCTTGGCAAAGTTATGCTGAAAACTGCAGAAGCTACAGTAATTCAATAGTTAGAGCAGGGTCCATGCTCAAAGAGAAATTTGTAAGCATTTTCCTAGAAGTTCTAAACAACATTCCTCAGCGGCTTGAATCAACTACTCTTCATCTTCATGGCACCTAAAAGTTTTATCTCTTATATAATCTGAGTTTTGTAAAGCCAAGATATGAGATTTGGAAATGAGAATTTAAGTTTTGTTCCTCTAGGTTTATCACTCCATAAAATCTGTACACTACAGCAATAACCTTGAGTTGCTACACTAATTATTGTGTATATGGAATTTGAACATCTCATACAAAAATTCGGAGAAAAGATGCCAAATAAATTATCATGACATGGTCTCCAGCTTATCCCTCAATAAAATTAATTAATTAATTAATTAAATAAATCCCCTTAGATTACTCTTAGGTTACTTGGGAGACATCTCTAAGTAAGGAACATTATGGTGAAGATTCATTCCTTTCTGTTTTCAGCTTACGATCTTCAGACTGATAACAGTTTCTCAAGGAAAGAAGAGATTTGGGCAAGTGTCAGGAAAGAATTGAAAGATAACTAAATCATCACAGTGAAAATGTGTGATGATGTGTGATTTTAATTTAAAAATAAATTAATTATTTATTTTGAATGGAAAGTACCTCTGTCTACAAAGACAAAGCAGGATTATAACTGTTGTTGGATAAGTTTAATGAAGTAGTACAAATTTTACAACAGATATCAGAGAAAGATAAGTTATTTCAAGGATTATGAAAATAAAGGAAATGCTGAAAATGAGAAAAAATGGAAATAGTTTTATGTATGCTGCAAGTGCTTGCCAGTAATAAAAAGGAAAGCATTTTAAAATATTTTCTCTGATATATGCATATATATATACAGTGTTCCTTCTTTGTCAAATGTAGTTTATAGTTGGAGTTGGGGGGTTTTTTACGTATAAATTTCAACTTTACTAAACCCACTATATAACTTCAATTTTATTGCGTGTAAGACAGAATCATAAAAGGTATATGATATTAGCTCAAAAGCCAGCAGGTTTGCAGTTACTGATTGAAAGCAAGTGACATAAGGTGTCAAATAAGAAACCCCTTGAATTCATTTAAGAAAACCCAAACTTGACTGGACAAAAAAAGCTGGTGTTGATTATCTTGTTCAAATTTCAGAGGTGAGGTTGTTTGATTCTGGGTCTCACATAAAAGAGTGAGTCCAAATCTTTACCCTGACCCAGGTGATGCACAGAGCTTCACCTTGAGCAAGGTTTACTTCCAAGAGGAGGAAACCTCTTCAGGGAGGTTCAGGTTGTAAATCACGTAAAAATTTGAAATTATTTTTCAAATTCTTCTTTAGTGTCACTTCTTTAGTGTCACTTTATTTGTTTCTCAGGAAAATACAGTGAAGGTTACCTCACTCAGCTACTTGAGATAGTTTGTATTGGGAATGCTTGGCAGTCAAAGCATGCAAGACAGGTAGTAATGTAAACTCTTGATATGTCAACCCCTGATTGTTTAGGACTTTCAAACTGCTACCTAGTGAAATCTGACGTCTACTGGTATGATGAGGATGGGAAATGCCAATTTTTAAACAGTTGTGCCTAAATTTTTCCAAATGGTTCTCTGTCGTTATTTATCCTCACTGTGGATTTTTGTTAATCATGCCTCATATTTGGCCCTTCTATACATCAGATTTCAAAGGCACTAGAGTTGTGTATAATCTCCTCAGACATATCTTCCCATGTCATGATTCTCTCTAGAGGGTCATCATTTCAGCAACAAACAGGAAAGGATTAAGAATTCCAGCTACAACTAAGGATCCCTGTTTCCTCTTTCATTTGTTAAAAGGAAGATATTGACGCTCATCTGGAGTTTCCATCTACATCTATGTCTTCCGGTGGAATAAGGCACATCAATCTTTTTATTGTGTTCTTCAAACATTTACTTCTAAAGCTGTGTAAATGAGATTTCTGATATGTTGAGGATTGCTCTGACCATTTTCTATGGTAGAGAGAACAAGTCTTCATGCAAATAGTTATATGTTATGTAAATAATTACTACCTGCATGTTGAAGCATTTGACCTAGCAGACAAAACATTACTGTTCTTATAGGAACCCGCAGAAAAAAGTTACTGTTCTTATATGAACCAGCAACTTTACTGACAAGTAATCTTTAAAGTTTTTTAGAACATGAAATGGAAGTTCCCTTCCCTATAAAAATACCCTCTCTCAGTAAAGGGAAGATGAATGCATGAAACAAAAACAAGACTGTAAGCGTCTCATATAAATAAAATACAAATTTTTGCAAAAATCATTAAATTGCTCCTTTTCAGAATACTTGAGACACTTGTTCACATCCAGTTAGAAAAATAATTTTATCTCTAGATGTTAAATTGTTACAGTTAAATGTTGTGGGTTAAACAAAGTAATGTGCATACTCCAGTGTGGGGGGAAGAGCACTCTCCTTTCTAATTTTTCATTTATATTCCAGCTATAATTCACTGTGTCATTGAATTTTATTATTTTTATAATAACTTTTTTCTTTTTTTTTTAATGTAGTGCTTCAATGATTAAGTACCAGTAAACATTACCTAAGTAGATATTATTTTTACCTACTTTGAGAGTCAATGAAAGAAAAAAAATGGTGTTTTTAACAAAGGGTAAGTGACAGAGTTTGTCAGAATCTACTAGAGGAAGCGTATCTGATCCTTAGTCCTACCTGGCAGCAGCAGGTAACCTCGTGTTCTTCTGAAGGTTCTCAGAAGTTCCCAGGTTTCTGACAAAGAGCACAGAAACTCAAGAACACATCAAAGAAGTAGCACCCAGAAACTGCTTTGCAAACTGCTGCATCTGCTGTCTGCCTCTGATAATTGTGCTCTGTCCCTGATTGTTATGTAGACCTATACAGACCCAAACAAGCATATACAGCAACACAGTCAGATATCCTGCTGAACTCAAACCTCTGGTCAAGCTTCCTGAAAAGGGGCCGAGCAAACAGAGGCCAGATTTCAAATCAACCTCTAATGAATTCTGACTGCATCATAAACCAGTTTATACAATTATGGAATAAATCAGGGCAATTAAATTAGATCTTTGAGACACTTCAGTCTTTCTACTAGGCTCTTTAGGCTTTGGACTGAATCCCAAAAACTCTGGATTTCACCAGCTGTTCTTTTAGAATTGCAATATTCAAACACATTCAGTCTTTTCTTCCATTGCACTTAGATATATTTGAGCTATTTATAGATGTGGTGCATCTGTACATCTCCAGACCAAATTCATACAGGTAAAATGTTCAGAAGCATAATTTAGAGTCAGACTAAAATAGACGGTAAATTTCATTACTATAAGATGCTGCATAACTGGGGATCCTCTTATGGAGAGGAGATATGAAACTAATGTCATACAATAAGTGGCCAAAGGCCATTGGTCATGCTTGAGTAAGACATATTTCAAAGTACATATGATATTAGCAGCTTTGTGTGACCTCCAAATGCACTCCATCCAGATATGTAATTTATACAGTATTCCCAAAATGCTTTGACTTACACTGAATGATATAAATGCCTTTATATATCAGCATAATAGATGGCTTCACAGAGAGTATTTATTTTAGAATTATCAGGACTTTTAAACATTTATTGAATGCCAGACGCTGTGGTCTTGTAAAAATGATGATGTGCCACTAATTAGTTATTTTCCCCTCTCAAAATTTCTATGCTTTGTTACCCAAATGCTACGTTTTTTTAAAATTTTGTTTGGGGTTTTGTGGTTTTTTGTTTGTGGTTTTTTTTTTTTTTTTTTTTTTTTTTTTTTTTTTTTTGTGTGTGTGTGTCTACTCTTTAGGCTGAGTATATTCCTTCCTATAGCATTTAGGGGGTCTGCATGACTTGTGTTTTCTCAGTTGCTGATGATTTCTCATTCTGTTTGGACAACCCAGACAGGGAAGAACTTTTTTATCAACATAAAGTCAGCCATCAACTGAATCATAATCACTCACAACTTGATGTCAAAAAAAGACCAGATTTTTCAAAAAAAAAAAAAAAATACTTAAGAAAGACATGGAATGAGGACTGCCTTCAGTTTTTTTTCACTTATGTTTTTAAAACCTTTGAACAGAAGGTGTTTCTCTCACAAAACTCCTCTGTATTTAAAAAGATTGTAAGACACTGGAACACTCCTCAGCTCTCTGAGGTTTGCTGATCTATTGGACTTTCAAAATAATCTAGACCTCCATAGTTTTCTCTTCACAATTCCCTGTGAAACTGTATGTTCAAAGGACATAAAATCTGGACTTATAGGGTTTGTAAAGGTCTTATTTATTGTATGTCTGCTCAAGTTCCTTACTTTTCAAAATCTAATTGTTTGTATGGCCTAACTTCTTTAGGCAAAAATGGTCAGATACAGACTTATGCTATTGAACAAGAATCTAGTAAATGTTTGAAATTAATATATGCTTTACATAGAGTACATACATAAAACAGTCTAGATGTCCTTATGAAAAATCACTTCCTAAAAATGACATACAAAAAAAAGCTTTGGACTTTTTGTCTTCTCAAACAAAATCACAGGTCAAACAAACTATGAATGAACAGAAAAATCTAAACCAAATCTCTAAATGCCATTCTGCTGGTGTAGAGTTTGGAGCAGGAAAGGCAAAGAAAAGATTGAAGCAAATCATTCTCTATTGGTGGATTCAGCTCTTGTCATTAGGACTTTGCATTTTAAGTCTTTCATGTATTTGGTGCAGTAAGGAATAATGGGAAGGCAGGGACATGAGGGTGAATGTGGGTTACACAAAAGACATAAGCATGGAGAAAGAGGAAGGGAAGGAAAGGAAAAGCAAGTGAGAATTATAACTGTACCCTTCCAAAGCCTGATCAAACTTTATATCATCTTTTGTAAAGAAATTAATTGACAGTATTTAATGACAATGAAATTTTACCACATTATGAAATTATTCAAAGCTGGCTCAATATCTTCTCAGAAATATCAGGAAACAAGTTTGGAAGCTTTTGCACACCTCTATTAGACAAATTTTTATGCATTACTGTCCTGACCCTACCCCACTGAAAAAACGTTTGCAGCATTATCATCTTAAGTACATATTTATCATACAATGAATGGATCTGAAAAAAACAAACAGAGGAAAATAATGTCAAGAGGAACTTTTCAGTGTTTGCTGTTACTGTGAATTAATTAAGATCCAGATCCAAGATAGAACCTCAAGCTGAGATGTCTGGTAATGGAAAAAGAGTCAAATTTGCAAGGTGTTTTGAAGAATATCCAGAGTAATCAGAATGGCAGTCTTGTTTCTTTTATGCAAGAACTAAAACATTTTTCCATGCTGGCCAGGCTGGACTTGAGTGTCTTCTTCTTACCTCACCTGTTGGTATATAGTAATACAAAGGGAAAATAAATTGTGAAGGGGGTTGGTTCTTGCAACAGCTATGCCAGAGAGAAGAGGGGAAAAAGAGTACAAATAGATAAGAAGGACTAATAGTCAAGTCATCAAAAGTGAATAAGGACAGCAAAAGAGAAGAACAGAAAGTGCAGTGATGAAAACAGAATGGTGATACCAGTCTGTATTTCTTCTCTGAGATAGGAGACTGTTGACTGCAATCATACATTTAATTAACCTTCCACTTTATCCCGTTATTTACATTGAAGTACATATTTCACTTCACTTGATGTTGACAGTAAATTATACATACATGTAATTAGAAATTAGTACATAATTATTGCATAATTATCTACTTGCTTAAACATAATGAAACAATGCTTAATATTCAAAAGAAATGCAATTTCTCTTTTGTTATGGGAAAAAAAATAATTGCTTTTTTAAGGAGAGATTTCTGTGTTACTGACATTGGAAATACTAGACATAAGAAAGTAGCTCAGACAAATATTCAAGATTTGCATTTAGGTATTTAGACCTGTAAAGGAAACCTATATTTAGTATGAATGCATATGTGTGTGCGAATATGAAAATGGTTTGCATCATTAAGATTAAATTAGTGTTTGATAAGACTTTCAAATGACCTGCAGTTATAAACCTCCAGTTCAGAAGCATTGTATATTAAAGTAAAAAATATAAGCCCAAAATAAATGAAAATACATGTAATTTGTACATTGATTTTACTGTGAAATATTCTCCAAAATACTTGAATTATTTCCATATACAGACTCAGACCTTCATAGCTCATGAATATAAGTTCTGGATTTCAGAGATTTAAGAGCCCATACATCTACAACCGATTGCAATGACTGTGTGAAGGTGGGGAAGCTGGTGTGAGCCTTGAAGCATGTGACTGCCCCATATGTTTGTTCAGCAGTTTCTTTGTTTAAAGTGAAGAGTTTCTACTGTGTTACTAATAAATTGAAACACCTCTACAAATAGAAAAGAAAGGGGCCCTGAAACATAAAGTAATTTTGAAAAAAATACTTGGAGTGAATCTAAATCTGAACTTATTGTTCAAATGAGAAAACTAGTTTGAAATATTTGTATTTTGCTTTGTTTTTCATCAGAAAATTTGTAACTCTACAGGGGAGTTTTTTTAAAGGATTACCTCTCTAATCACTGCCTTCAGTGAATATATTGACCTCAGCAGAGTATACAACTGAAGATCTACTTCCTTCTGGGAGCAGTATTTACTGTTAAATTGGTGGAGCGATGACAGCTTACATCATGTGATAGGGAGTAAGATAAAATGGACTCATATACCAGCACGAGACATGTTAGACGAAACCACTGTAGTTCTCTGAGAGTTTACCTGGTGTCCTGAAATCCTTTGGACTCCTCTTTCTTTTAAATTCACATCCTTTCCATTTTTCTTTTTTTTTTTCTAGTCCATGTCTACACAATTTCTGTGTCTCTTCCCAGTTTTGTTGCTCCACATGCATCCATAAAAAACCTTTGCTGCTGCTGCATGTGAAATTGCTGGGAAAATTCATACCCTCTCTGGTATCATAAACCTTAAACCCTTGGTACCGTGATTATTCTCTAGTGAAAGGAAAAACAGCCAAATGAAATCCCTGTTCCTCCTGAACCCATTCTCCTTCCCTCCTCTCCTTCCCCTTCTTCCCCTAAACCGGGTGGGCAGGGGGGAGTACTCCGCCACTCAGAAGCGCAAGACAGCCCCCAAAACGGGGACTGTGTTCCTGGCTCCCCTGAGTCCCTCCGGCATCCACGCCTTAGCGGCACTGGCCACGTCACTAGAGACCTGACCCCAAACCCTCATTCCAATCCTTTTTTCCCAGTTAAAAATCCCAGTTTTAGTGCTACCCCATGCAGTTCTGCTCCTCTGAACCCGTTTCTTTGTTCCCTTGAGGAAGCCCTGGTGACCACGTGGTGGGCGCCTTTGTCTTCACAAAATGGAGGCCAGGCACCTGAGGGCGCTTCTTCTTCCCATAATCCCTTTCTCCCCTTTGTTCCCTTTGTCCCCACCTTTGACCCAAACCCCTCCTGCTTCCCTGTGGGCATGGGTGCTGCCCCCTCCAAGGATCGGGTTGCTCCCCCTCCCCCTGTTCCTCCTTGTGTGGACGCTCCCTCCTTGCATGTTCTCCCGGCCGCGTCTATGCCCTGCCCTCTCCCGCCAAGGGAGGGCTCTGTTGCCTCCATCCCTCTGTCTCAGGAGTGGGAAAACCTCCATCCCGTCCCCCGCACCCCGCCTCCGCATCGTCACAGTCCCTGGAGATCCGGCGTGGGGGGGGGGGGAGGGGGGCGGGAACTGGTTTGCGAAATCGAGCAGCCGCTTTCCACACCAGCCTCCTACACCAGGGGAGGGGAGAACCCTAAATGGGAACTCCTTCCCTATGAATCAATTAAAGAGATCTGTAAAACATTAAGAGATTTCAGCCCAAAAAGCCCATTCTTTAAGGGCATTTTAAAAGCAACTTTAACATCTAAAACAATGGTGCCGGCCAACCTTAAACGTCTGTTCAGCTGCTTGCTCCTCCCATCTGAATACAAATTGTGGGAGAGGAAGTGGAAAAGATTGGCAGCAGATCTGCTTCCCGAAATCTTGGAGGGACCTTATAGCCTTGATTTCGTGGAAGAACCAATCACTTTAAACCATCTTGTTGGTGAAAGAGAATGGAGTGAAGGGCAGCTCCAGGCTAGGGGAGTTCCAATGGCTGTGCTAGACATGTCCAGGGGTGCAGCAGAGCGCGTGTTCCTGGACATGCCCAGGAGCCGATGGTGCCCTACACAGCAGTTAAACAATCTGTTGCAGAGCCTTTCATAGATTTTGTAGACCATGTCTGGGCAGCAGTCGAGAGGCGTGTGGAGGGATCCGAACTCCAGGACAGGCTGGTCCTAGAAGTGGCATCCATGAATGTTAATGAAGTGTTCAAAAGAATCATCCTAGCATTACCGGTTTCACCACCTCCGACCCTCCATCAGATCATCGAGGAATGCACACTAAAGCCACACCTGATGATGGAGGAGATCCCGAAGAAGCACAAAGATAAACAGGTCGCCTCAGCTGCTGTGCCTCCAAAGGACTCAGTACCAAGGCAGTTTCCATCCAAGCACCGGTGCTTCCACTGTCATCACAAAGGACATTTTCTCACTCAATGTCCATTTTTGGGGAGTGCACCACCACGGGCAGCAGGAGGGGAGGGGAGGGGAACCCCACCTTTCCAAAAAACTAAGCGGGGAGCATGGACTTGCCTCACGTGCAGACAAAAATGAGGCAAGTCACAGGGCCACAAGAGCAGCCGCGATGCACCACATAGTTCCATCTGTGAGTGGCTGCCTCAACCACTGACATCAGGGAGCCCTATCACCTCCAACTCTCTAACTCTGTCCATTTTCGTTCCCAGGACTGGCAGTTCTTCATAGCGGACGCAGAGCTTCTGTCACACATCTGTCGCTGTGAAACCAGGAGGAAGGAAGACCTTCTGAACTGCAGGTACCTCATTGCTGGGGATACAAAGAGCACCCCACTAGAGATAGAGGTTCCTCTGGTAATTTCCACCCTTAATCCAAGGCTCTTCTATCTCGCGGCACACTGTGTCCACCCCCCCCCTCCGCCCCGTTCCTACCTAAGGGCCAAGTCATTGCACAGGCAATTCCTATTCCTCATGCTCTTGCAATGACCTGCAACTCTCAGTCTTTTATGCTGGGAAGCTGGGAGAGGAAAAACCCCTCGTATGGTGCAAACTCAAGTGCGAGGGGTGTTCTGTGCATCTTCAGGGGATGATGGACACAGGAGCAAACATGACAGTCATCCCACCACACAAGTGGCTGTCACACTGGGAGCTGCAAAGCGTGGCCATGCCAGTCTTAGGACTAGGCAGGCCACAGCCAGCAAGGCAATCCAAAAATATCATCCAAATTAAGGGTCCGAACAAGCTGCTGGCCTCAGTATGTCCGTTCATGATCGACTGTAAATTTACATTATGGGGGAGAGACGCCATGTCCCAGTGGGGAGCCAAATTGGAATTTCTGGCCCCCTGGCATTTTTAGGTGCGGCTGCTGAGGAGTGCCCCACACAGAAACTGACGTGTTTCATAGATAAGCCCATCTGGGTGGAGCAGTGGCCGCTGAGTAAGCAGAAGCTGCAGGCGCTCACAAAGCTGGTGGAGGAAGAATTGGCAAAGGTCCACATTGTAGAGATAAACAGCCCCTGGAACTCTCCGGTGTTTGTAATAAAAAAACTGGGAAAGGACAGGTGGCGACTCATCCACGACTTGAGAAAGATCAATGAGGCTATTGAGGACATAGGCTCCCTCCAACCGGGTATACCATCTCCATCCACGCTACCCCAAAATTATAATCTGGCTGTAATTGATATAAAGGATTGCTTTTTCCAAATTCCTCTCCATCAGGACGATGCTCCTCACTTTGCTTTCTCTGTACCCTCCATCAACAGAGAAGCCCCAGTGAAGCGCTACCACTGGACGGTACTACCTCAGGGTCTCAAATGTTCCCCCACTATATGCCAGTGGTATGTTTGCCGGGGTTCTGTCCCCAATGCGTGCCAAGTGGACATCCTGTATTTTCTATCATTACATGGATGACGTGTTGATTTGTGCCCCTGACAGCGAAGTCCTAAAAGAAGCTTTGGACACTATTAAGGCTTTGTCGGTGGCAGGATTTGAGTTGCAAAAGGAAAAGGTACAGTTGCTGCCACCCTGGAAGTACCTGGGCCTAGAAATTAACAGGACAGGCCTCGACAAATTCAAATAGACAATAACCAAAGATGCTAAATGACCTGCAGCGCCTGTGTGGATCCTTAAATTGGATCAGGCTTTGGCTGGGGCTCACCATGAGGGATCTATCCCCCTCTTTGACTTGTTAACAGAAAGGGAGGGGGATGAGGGTTTAGGTTCCCTGACCCAGGAGGCCAGAGCAGCACTCGAGAAGGTCCAGACCACCACTGCGAGCAGGCAGGCCCATCGTTGTCAACCAGAGCTGCCTTTCCGCTTCATCGTCCTAGGTGAGTTACCCCATCTATATGGAATGATATTTCAGTGGGACAAGGGTCAACAGGACCCCCTCTTAATAATAGAGTGGGTGTTCCTTGGCCACAGACAGTCCAAGAGCATCACTAGGCCACAGGAGCTGATGGCGCAGCTCATAATGTGGGCCAGGGCTTGTCTGCAGGTGCTAGCAGGCTGTGATTTCACATGTATCCACCTCCCCATCAAAACATCTACAGGGAAGATGACCAAAGAGACCTTTGAACAACTTTTAAGACAAAATGAAAATTTGCAGTTTACTCTAGATAGCTACTCAGGCCAAATTCAGATTGGACATCCTGGCCATCATCTGTTCAACACCAAGTTCAAATTGTTACCAAAAGAAGTACAAAGCAAAAGACCACTCAAAGCCCTGACAGTATTTACAGACGGGTCAGGGAAATCCCACAAGTCAGTGGTGACTTGGAAGGACCCAGAGACTCAGGTGTGGGAAACAGATGTTAAGATAGTGGAAGGTTCCCCACAAGTAGCTGAGTTGGATGCAGTGGTGAGGGCTTTTGAGAGATTTGACCAACCTTTTAATCTGGTAACAGATTCAGCGTATGTCACTGGAGCAGTGTCAAGAGCTGAACATGCAGTCTTAAAGGAGGTCTCAAATCAGGTCATCTTCGGGTTGCTCGCAAAGTTAGTACACCTGGTTTTTCACCACGAGCATCTCCCTTTTATGTGGTGCATGTGAGACCACACACGGATCTCCCAGGCTTTATTGATGAGGGGAACCACAGAGCAGACGCCTTGACAGCCCCAGTACAGCTGGGAGGCCAGCTGAACATAGTCGAGCAGGCCAGGCTGAGCCATCAGCAGTTACATCAGAATGCCCTGGGTCTGGTACGCCAGTTCAATTTGCTACGTGAGCAGAAGAAGGAAGAAAGAAAATAAACAGTGATACAAAGGCAGTCACTCACCACCTTCCAAGAGTAGACTAATTCTCTCTCAAGCAAAAGATGGCAAGCCATCCTAAATCCTCCTCTTTTTCCTTTTTATTGCCAAGGATGACATTATATGGCATGAAATATCTGGTTTCTTTGGGTTATCTTCCTGGTTCTGTACTCTCACAAAAATCTTTGCTATCCCCCTGTTCACAGAGGAACTGCAGCAGAATGAGAAAAGGCCTTGATGTTGTGCAAGTGTTGTTCAGCAACAGCTGAAATATTGGTGTGTTACCAGCATTGCTTTAGGCACAAATCTAAAAGCCAATTACCATACAAGCTGTGTTAAGAAAATTAACTCTACCCCAGACAGACATAACCATAATTTGCTTAGGAAATTTACACATTTTGGGGCACATGTTAAAACAATTTGGAAACTAGAAAACTATATTGATTTTGATGACAGTGCAACAGATACTAGTTGACAGAACTAAAATGGTGGCAGTCTTCTTGTGGCTGACTGTGATACTGATTTAAATTTCATCAGATCACTGAGGGTAGTTGTCTTACTCAGGTCTCATGAGAAAAATTACCAGAATATGGCTTATTAAAGTAGTACTACTACTTGCTGTGATTTTTGATTTTAGAATCCTCAAAATTTTCTTAAAATTAAAAATATATGTGCCTATACTTACACGTACGCACATACCCACACATTCTCACATTCACTCATACATATATATACACACACACATATATATATATATATATATATATAAATGACATATCTCTTAAGGTTCACCCAGAAACTCAAAATTTATTCAAGGATACTGCAGATCATGTTTTGTCATTTGAAAGGCAATTAAAGAGTTTAAATGTAGTTTTACAATAATGTACTGATGCTAGTCCTGAAGAAACGAAAGATTTCTGATGGATTTGCATGAGTGCCGGCAGATTAGACTTTAATGCAGTAAATTTGTATAACATTCAACTGGCCAAATGATCAATTTCTGAGATAATCTAATAGAATAAATTAACAGAGGATTAAGAGTGTCAGGAGTGTGCTGGGAGGAAATTGTGACTTTTGAGAAGCCATGATGCCTAAACATTTTAGAGCCTGACTAATCTGTGTTGTCATCATTAAAAGGTGTATCATTGGAAGGATTTTAACAGATGTCAATCCTCTTAATTTTCTATGTCACTGCTGTTGATAGCTTACCTTGATTTTAACCAGTGTTGCATTGTCAACAACCAATAAAGCCAATGACATCACTGAGAAATTGTGGGGAGTTTTATATTTCATTTTCTTTTAAATTCTTGAATTTACTACATAAACTCAATTTGCAGTCACAGAGCACAGAAGTCAATCCTCTACTCTTGTGCAATCCCTAAAGCCGTCATTGGAGTAGCCATGCCACTTTAGTGGAAATAATTGTTCATACACAGGGTTATTACAGATGCCATCTGGGGTAGTGACAGAAAATGATATGTTTTAAATGATGAGGAAGAATGTGCTGCAGGACAGGTGAAAATATAAATGTAGTCACTTGTGACTTGTGACTTGTGAGTCACTTGCTTTAAGTGTTAAAGACCCTCTGCTATAAATTTCCTAGCCAAGGTTAGAAGGACATTATGTTTGGCTGCCTTCAACTACTGGTATGGAAACCAGATGCAAGAAAAACATAGGATTTAAATACATTTTAAATGGGTATTAATTTCAGTGTTCTATGGTGTGTTATTTCAGTGATGCGTAGTGGTGTTCCCTGGTGATTTTCCACCATTATAAATCCCCATGACTGAAAGCAAGTAGCTTGCATGAATGACACATTCAAGGTAAAGTGAGATTGCTACCTGTCATTACAGCTGGTAAAAAAGAAGAACAACTAATTTATCTCATTTTTCCCCCACACATCTTAAAATATGAGCTTATGAAAACTTATGATAAAAGAGGCATTTTCTTAAAGTTAGATTTTTTTTATTGCAATCCAGCTGGTACTGCAGTTGTGAAATATTATTTTTACTTCATTAAAATTCTTAAGTACTTCTATTTCCTCAGAAAACCTATATTCCCTTTAGCACCTGGAAGAAGAATCAGACTAGATTCTTTGGAAGGCAAAAAGAGGAAAGAATTTATCCTGTCAAGGTAAAAGGTATAGAAGAGTTGCTTTTTGAAGATGGAAGAGTTTTGGGGATCTTTGAATTTTTCTCTCCTTGACCTGAATACTCCCTTCTTGCTGGCAGAAGGATTAAAACATTGAGAAGGATGTGGAAACTCTGTCCAATACTTACCCCATGCCTATTTTATTCTCTGTCTCCAGTACTGCTGAGATCAGTTACAAAGCAAAGTTTACACTGAATCACTGAGGTAGACATACACTATGGCCCCTTTGCACAAATGAATTTTATGAAATGTTTTGCCAAATGGTTCATTGCCCTTCAAAAAAATGGGATTGTTGAACTCTATGACCAGTATTGCCAATATCAAATGTCCAAAAATGTGCACCAGGTAATCTTTGTATTAGGAGTTGCAAAAATATTATAGTATTCACAAGCAATATTTTTCTGTTTTTCAGAATATTAACAGTCTTATTTCCCATCCTCAATTACAAGACTTACAATAAAAAGTCCTTATTTAAAAAAAATAGGTTTGTATGTACAGTAATGAATATCATATATTATTATAGATGAAATGAAATGTTGTTTTAAGAAAGATGTTGAGACATTATGAAGTCATAAAAAATTATGAATAGCAATCACTCTTTCTACTAGTTTTCTATTTCACAGAGAGTTAATTTTGATATATTATCATTTAAAAAGTGTTGCTTTTCTGGAAATTAATAATTATGTGAGTCCCTGGATTCAACATAAAATTATTTTTAATTACTTCAAACAAAGCTTTTAAAATAGTATTCTGGTATTTTGATTAATTTATAAGTTTTGCAAGGAAAAGAATAAAAATACCATCTTCTCACACCAGAAAATAAGTTGAAGGGTGAATTTTGGGACTGCATTTCTACAAGGGAAGAAAATATAAGAATGACATTTGAAATGTCATGTCAAGCATTACTGTTGGAATTTTCCTATCCATTGTCATGCTTGATCCTCAGACCCCAGGGAAATATCAGAACAGTAACAAACAGTAAGTTTGTCTTGTTTAGCCTACATCCAGGAAATAAATAATCTGAAACTTACACACAGTTCTGTTCTTCATGCAGCAGGTTTCCATAGTGTTCACTGTTGTTGACAAGAATCAGGCTGAAATTTTGATGAAGACTGAATGACTGTTGACAAAGTGTTAAACCAGAGACTTCCTACAACCTCTCCTTTTAGTGCATGCTTGAGAATATAGAGACTTTCTTATTTTTATTAATACGACAGAAGAACACATTATTTTGAAAATTATAATCCAATTTTTTTTTTAACAGCAGGATAATTGCAATGAAATTTACTGCCCATCCAGTGGCTGTGTAAAAAGCAACTCATTGATAAAACATCACTGCGCAAGAAAAAGTAGCAGTATAATTAAATCACCATAAGTAGTAGCAGCGATATTAAAATTGTCTGTCTTCCTTTTACTCTTCTTCTCCTAACTTGCAGCAAAGATTTATAAATGTGAGTTTTAAAAGCATTTCCACAGCATTCCTTGGTGGTAATTGTATTCACCATTACTGACAGTAACTGCATCAGTACAGAATGTACAAGAATGCTATTTCTTTGAATGCTTCTTCTTTTGATCACTGCTCCTCTAAATAATATGGGAGGTTACCAAGACTTTTTTCTTTAGCGTCAATTTATCACAAAGAAAGCACCATTGCTTCTCACTGCTTTTAAGTGATGCATTCCTGTTGAAGTCTGATTTTATACCACAACTATTGCTAAAAAACAGCATTACCGGGCTGGAAGAGTGGATTCTCATACATAGAATAGATTTACAAAATTTATTCACTGATCTGTTGGCATTAAAAATTCCTTTAAATAAGCAAGCTCATATTGACTTAGCACCTTTGAATTATGGTATCTCTCAGATACTATCATACTTTTTATATTGTGGTGGTATTTTATTTTTTTTATTATTTTCTAAACCTCCCTTCCCCCTGTTTTTAAGACTATTCTCTCACTGCAGAGCTTTTGGAGGGAGATGTTTATTTTACATTTTATGGCTCAGTACGTGACATGGAAGCTAAACTTCAACAGCATTCTCAAAGAAAGCTTCTGCTGTTTGTCTGCATTATTTAGCTTTAACCTCTTTGTAGGAGAAATTACCCAGTAACTGCCTGGAACTTTAAAAACAAAGCAATTAACATGAAATCAAAACTGGATAGTAACTAAATAAGTGAAAAACACAAAGCCAAATAAATGGATAAGCAAGCCTATATAAGAACTTCATACATTCAAAGCTTTAATCTCTGATTACCAGACAACAGCATGAAGCATTAATTCCTGTGAAAAGAAATCCTTCTATTTTTAGATATAGGTTTGTGTTTAGTCCAATGGGATAGGGTAATATGGGTAGCTGAAATAGGTACATAAAATTCATTTAACTTCACATAAATATGAAAATTCACTAGCCCCAGCTGGTACAAAAGATTAAGAAAATCTGAATTTATAGAAAAACATACACTTTTTTCATACTACTGCAACAAGTTTATTTTGATATCTATTCATAAACCACATTATGCATATACAGATACATGTATTTTCCTTATCTACTGATAAGTAGAGTTCCAAAATAATATGAAAATACAGAAATTTCAAATATAAAGGCATATTAGATTAATTAATTGTTACTTCTGTCTTTCTCTAATAAACTTCTAGAAAACCAAAGTGATTAGAAGCTTGTCACTTAAATTCCATTGACTTCTATGAAATTGCACATGTAGTCAGGAACACTATTTAATTTAAATATTTTATATACATATAATCATATGTATAATTCACTGATATAAGGGAATAAGGGCCTAAAGATGCACTACTTTCAATCTCCACAAAGCTCAAATGCTGAGTAGCTAAAACATTTTGCCCAAAACAGAATGGAGAAAATTAACATTCAACATGACATATAACAATGTCTATGATAAAGAGGCATAGAAAGGAATTTGCTCTTAATTAGAAATGGAACCACCTGATCAGAAATTGATTTTATAGAGTTAGTTAGGGTCCTTAAAGATCATCTAGTTCCAACCCCCTGCCATGGGCAGGGGTACTTTTCAGTGCCAGGTTTGTGGAATCATAAACATTCCTGACAGTTCAATTTTTCCTTTGAAATGCTTGAACTATACCTTTGAGTTAAGGTATGTGAGAGAATTTCCCTGGTTTAGTAAAAGTGCTTGTATGAGTGGCATACAGCTGAGAAAATGCAGAGGAAATGCAGTTTAACTGGGTATCTAAGCTGACAAAAAATTCTCTCAGAAATCTGGAATTAAATCTGGCCAAGAATGTAAAGGAAAACAAGAAGAGCTTCTTCAAATACTTCAATACAAAAGGAAAACAAAGGATAATGTAAGACCGGGACTAAATGGAGGTAATGGAGAATGCAGAGAAAGCAGAGCAACCAAATGCCTTCTTTGCATTGTTCTTCAATGACAAGACCAGCCCTCAGGGATCTCTGACACAGGAGACCAGAGTAAAGAATGCTGGAAGACTTTCACTTGTTCAAGGGAAAATGGATTAGAGAACATAGGTACATAAAATAGGAGAACTTGACATCCACAAGTCATTCATACGCTGTTGTTTCTCTCTTAATGTCACAGGTGGCTTTGGCAACATGGAAAGATGTAGTCCTAAGGAACTAGGAGGATTTTAAAAGCACTTACATATGTTTGTCCTTCTCATATGCTTTGCATTTATTCAGTTAGCATTCAGACAATTCAGACAGTACAGATATCAAAGATAGTGATGTTGGACAGCAGGACAAGCGGGTAACACCTTGGGATGATGAACTAACACACCTTTGAGTATTGCTAGTGACAGAACATTCAGAAAGAACAGATCCCAGAAGCTTCAGCACTGGCTATCATATAGGTTTGACGTCATCTGTACATAAAAGGTGAAGAATAATAAAAATGTATCTTCCCTTCTCACTAATCAGGTCCTTCAGTTAAGGTAGCAGCTTGTAACAGTTCCTTCTTATATAACATTTTAAAGACAAGGAGAAAAGGGTTGATGATTTATTTTTTAATTTATAATATGCTGTCATATGTGACAGCTGCAAACTCCTTGAAAATGTTAGCAAAGGTAAATCAAATTATCATTTCTCATGTGTGCAATATTATCAGAAAGATATTTCAGATGTATCCTCATAGCACTATGTATAAACAAAGTATGAGGACCCCGCAAGAAAACTCAAGTATGTGCAACAAAAATCTGAAAAATTTTAGCCTGTTTGTCCATAAAAAGAACAAACTCTTTCTCTACAATTTACATCATAGATGTAAAAGTGATCACAACATGTCTGTGTACTAAAAAGCAAAATTCCACTTTTTTAGTAGAACAGGCAATTGTTGCCTTTGGCTCATCCTTGTATTTAAAAATGACCAGGATTAAAGATATTTCTAACACATGAACTAGTGTAAGTTCTAGTTCATATGTAGTTCATTTGCTATAATATCATACAAAAGAAAAAAAAATCCACAGTGCAAATAATGGGAAAAGAGAATTATTATACATCTAAACAGAAGAGCGATATAAATTTTAACAAAAGGAAATCTGGAAAATGAAAAAAAATATTCATACTTTTTGGAGGGATATTAAATTACATTTGCCTATGTTCTTACATTTTGTTGGATTTTCTCCTACAAGTCCCACAGAATATTATGAAAGGGTGATGCATAAATATTTCCATAGGATTTAAAAGTGATCTTGAAACAGCTGCAATTAAACTAATAATTAAAAGAAAACTGTTTGGATCCTATACTCTCTGCCCAGAACTATCATGGTAGTAGAACAGACGATGCATTGGTTACTTAAGTTAAAAGTGGTTTTCATTTCTGTAAGACAGAAAGTTTCACTATACAAGACTTGAATCTGTTCTCTCTGAGGCCCGTGAAAAGTCTCTCTGCTGCAGATATCATGATTGTCATTGAATCCTGACTGCACCTACAAAGGAGAAACAAGCCTGGTCTTGCTGCCTTTAATAGCAGCAGTAGCGTTCCCAGCAACTTACAAGGCAGGAGTTGAGATAGGACCTAAGCACTGCCTTCATGGTGTTATCTTCCCTCAGTTTCTGCTGCCTGTTAAGAAAATCTTGAACTTTAATGTCCATAAATCCCACAGGTCTCATTCCTACAAACCCTGGAACTGGCATGGTTGTCTGATGAGGCTCTCCTAACAGATATTTGTCCACAGTCATTGCGAGAATTTAATTTCTGAGAATGAAATTATTAATGTCAGCAAAGAGGCTTTAAAATCAAAGATAACCAGTGTAAGAGGTCCTTTCTGCAGAATAACTCTGCTGACAACAGTAAGAGACAAAAATAAATTAATTTTTCTAGGTCAGCTGTTCCCCTTCTGTAAGACACCAAGGATATATGATTATAGATTCCGTAAATTGTAGAGTAGATAAGACAGGGAAACCTGATATTTCATCAAAATAAGGTTTCTGGTGTCTCCTTCTTCCAGGGGTATGAAGTAGCTCCAATTCAAACACCTTCAATAACCTAGATTTTCCATGTCAGCATTCTACATTATTTGAGGTGCAAGACAGACTATTTATCCTCCTTCAATGGAAAGCTTCTCCTTCCACTGTGTGATTGGTCAAAAGGTACCACCTGCACTCTGTTTGGAGTGATGTCAATGTCTAGGGAAGACAATGATTATAAATTAATCTTAGAAAAGAGCACAAAGTATAATGTTGAACATATAAAACTTACAGTATTGAGTGGAAAGAGTTCTAAAATATGATTCTATAACATAATTCTGAGTATGGTAAGTGATTCCAAAACATTCTGAATAGCTGTTATTTGAGCCAGCATATCAACTTATAAGGATGAGGATGGGTAGGGTGAACACTGCTTTTTAGCTGCTCTGAGTACTTTATCTTTTTCCTTTAATCTGACTCACACCAAGTACTAGATTCTCTGATTTAATTTCTTACTAGCAGTAGTGAATGATGAAAAGCACAATGGCCTTCACAGGCATTTCAGAGCTGACAGCTTTATTCTTTGTGGACAAGATACATTATAACTGATAAAATTTTGGCTTTCACCTTAGTCAGATTTTCTAAAAAGTATGCTAAAAATAATTTGAGTAATTTGGGAACCTCACTGCAACTTTTAATAGGATTTAAACAACTTCTGAATTATGTTTTGCTTGTTTTACACAGCTCTTCTCCATAGGTACAACATATGTCTGAAATATGATTCTATATTGTGAAGTTTAACAGGGAAGTACTAGGATTCAGTTAACAGTGATATAAGTATAGGGAGAAAATTTTGTATGGTTTGCCATTTTGTTTGGTTTCATTCTTCCAGTCTAACCTGAATAATGTGTTACTTTACTGGCATACTTTCATTTGAATTATTGTGAGGTACACATAGGTCTCCAAGTATTGACACTGAGAAATTTCAATTATTATTGAGTTGGACGTGGACATATTTCATTACACTGTTATTTATTTCTCTCTCATGAACTGCAATATATAGCTGTCTTCTTCAACTCAAAACACACCAAAGTTTTTAAAGAACTCGAGACCATTACTGAAGTCACATTGCAATAACTCTAATAAATTGCACCTATGAACTCCTCTCTGGTTTATTTATATACTGTATCACAGGTTATTAACAGAAAATAACCCACTGAGATACAACATTCTTGTTTACAGTGAGATGCTGGTAGTGACAGCAGGAATATAAAACATAAAATCAACAGGGAACATAGAACTAATAAAAAGACAAGGGTCTATAAAGCAGAAAAAATTTCCAAAGGCAACTGTGAAGGCAAAAATAAAATAAAATAAACTTCCGTCATAAAACAATCAAAAGTCTGCAGTATATTTATAGATACTAGAGAGCACAAATACCCACTGAGCTTGAATACTTATGGCTGTCAGGAAATTTGTGAGCTATTCAGAATCAAAATTTGATCAGCAGAACATATATCTCAAAAAGCTGGTAATGTCTATTTCACTGTAGCAAAAGAAAAGCATAAAAAAGGGAAGGGAAGGGAAGGGAAGGGAAGGGAAGGGAAGGGAAGGGAAGGGAAGGGAAGGGAAGGGAAGGGAAGGGAAGAGAAGGGAAGGGAAGGGAAGGGAAGGGAAGGGAAGGGAAGGGAAGGGAAGGGAAGGGAAGGGAAGGGAAGGGAAGGGAAGGGAAGGGAAGGGAAGGGAAGGGAAGGGAAGGGAAGGGAAGGGAAGGGAAGGGAAGGGAAGGGAAGGGAAGGGAAGGGAAGGGAAGGGAAGGGAAGGGAAGGGAAGGGAAGGGAAGGGAAGGGAAGGGAAGGGAAGGGAAGGGAAGGGAAGGGAAGGGAAGGGAAGGGAAGGGAAGGGAAGGGAAGGGAAGGGAAGGGAAGGGAAGGGAAGGGAAGGGAAGGGAAGGGAAGGGAAGGGAAGGGAAGGGAAGGGAAGGGAAGGGAAGGGAGAATAGAAAGGAAATCATCTACTGAGAAAACTACTTTTAAGGATTAAAAAATAAAAATATTTTTTAAAAAATTTGAGAAACTGAGAATATTTTGAAACTGTTTGGACTTTTTTCCCCTTAAAATAGTTTACAGATGAACATCTAGTATCTTTAGAAGTATCCTGATACATACTATGGATAGATGCCGTGAATATATTAACCATTTTGTTGCTCAGTACCAAAATTTCTCATTGTGATACCAAAAGAAAAATCATCTGAGACAAGAATGATAACCTGAAAGTGGTGAGGATATGATGATTATTTTATATATGATTTTATATTCTGTGAGATGTAGTCTACAGACATCTGTGGAGCTCCTTGTCATTCTACAATCCTCCACATCAGTTTTTACATTGTGCTTCTCTATACCTGCATTTGTTTGATGTCACCTTATTTTCACAGAGACAGAGGGATTTTTCAAAATAAAGAGAAAATAAAGCACTTTGTTTTTTTTTTTTTTTTTTTTTTTAAGAAAGATAATAGGTAGGGTGTTCTCTTCCTACTCCTGACAGTGGAAAACAAGAAATGTTACAATTTTTAGCACTCATTAGTTGACAAATTCAAAAGGGACATCTATCAAAATAAATGAAAGGCAGAAATATTTCCTGGCTATAAGTACTATATGTTTAGGTTGGAAAACATACCACAAAATGCTGGTGGGGTTAGAAGAGGCTAAACTTTGGTGTAAGACACACAATTACATCTTCATCTCATGTGGAAGTGCATCTTCTCATTTATGGCATAGTGAAATAGTACATTTCTGGGATAAAGCCAGTTCACATAGCACTCAATCCCAAAGAACAGTGCCAGGCACAAAGTAACAGAGTCCTGAGGTTTGGAGATGGGACAAAAAGTTTATATTTATGTCACCAGGAGAAAAATAGCAAGAGCAATAGGAAAGACAAAAATGTTGCTGGCTAGCTCTTGAAAATTCAGTCCTGCTTCTCCTATGAACCAAGATTCTCTGGTTCATACAATGAACTCTGAAATTATTTCCTCATCCCTCAGCCCTATTTTATTATCCATGCACAGAATTGCTACAGAATCACTCTAAAAACCTTATCTGCCCTTACCAGCAGGATGTAGTTTTTACCAGTCAATATGGAGTCACACAGCACCCTTTCCCATTAGTGTGGAAAGGACTGTGAAAATTTTACAATATAAATAATATTATTCCTTATTCTGCTTCTAATTGTGGGTGCCCATAGTAAAATACAATAAACTAATTTCAGTCAGTACAGGTACTGCTGTCTGGGCTAGTCACTGACCCACTGCATTAATTCTCCATAGTATGCCAAAAGGGTAAATGAAATCACCCAGCTTCCCAAGAGCTGCATATCTTGTAGGGTAATTTCACTGAGGGTCTGCTCTGGCTGGATGCCTTCCTGGCACTCTGCACCTCTAGCAGAGAGTATTCCTGTATTGTTAGTTGTTTGGGGTTTTTTTTCTCTTTTTTTTTTTTTTTAATTATTTTTTCTTCTGATTCATTCTGAACAAAATACTTCACAGTGTTGTCAAAAAGATTGAAGTAGACAACCTCCTGTGTTATTTTTTCAGCTGAAGGGAATCATTGTTACAAATAGCTTCACTTTATGTATCAGCTCCATGCTCACCCCTCCTAATAAGCAGAGATACCTGATTTATTCACTTCTTTGTGGGTTTAAAGTAATTGACTATAGCAGTTGTAGTGGAAGTGATATACAGCCTGTAAGTCATACACATCCCTTGTGAGGTTTTCCAAGGAGAACATCAGTATTCTTGTACGTTTTTGAGGAAAATCTTCCCTAATATTTACTAAAAAATAGTGGGCAACAACTCCGCACTATTTCCTGTGCACCTCTATGCAACAAATCTGTACAGAGCTGATTAGCATTAACAAGCTAAGAATTAAATATCAAGATGATTAGGATAATCTGATTTTTTGCCATTCTACCACACCCTACTTTTATGAGCAAATCTTGGAAATTAACTGGTCTGATCTGCCTTGGGATAATGTTAATATGTAGTATAACCTGTGGTTTGTTCCACTTCATCCTATATATATTGCTCAGTATGTAAAATTGTGTATTTATTCATCAGTAATAATTTTATTTGCATAAAAAAGTAACAAATAAACCATATTTTTGTCTGTTACTTCTTAAGCAGTGAAGTAAATTGAACTTTAACTGCCAAATCAGAAGTGGCCACCTAATCTACTGTGCAAAGTTATTTTAATTTATAATGGACATTTTTGCTTAGCTCATATGTATCTGATATACTTAAAAGAAAATAGAGGGGGAAAAAAAAGGCACTTACAAAAGAGTACAAAGATCCCTGAAGACACAACATCTCATTTTAAATTCAGTCGGCAAGATTACTAATTGCATTATCACATATTCAAGAGCATTCAGCTAAGTTTATCCACTCACCCTTAAGACCTGGGATGTCTGGCAGGTCACTGCCAATAAGCACTACCTTGAGAATCTCAAATGATGGTATACAAAGAAAATTAGATGTAGAACTGCTGAAAAAAGAATCTCTCATAAAGAAGCTAAACTTCTGAGATTTCAGTCTTTGCCAGCTTCATGACTGGGTCAAAAAATGTATTTGTCTCCATGAACTAAACAAAGCAATCAAGACCATAACTTTCACGAGCATAAAAGAGAAAGAAGGAAAATATACAGGATGATTTGCAAATCATGAATCATGAGATTACAAAGGATATAGATGAATCAGGAGTCAACATGCCAAGAAGCTGCATCCCACAATCTTACATTCTATTTCTATCATGTGTGTGTTGTACTCAATTTCACTGATTCTGAAATAAGAAAATGAAATTCTGAATTTACTTTATTTTTTTTTATTTCCTTTTTTTTTCCCAATAAGTTTGGCATTAAATTATAGCCTGCATATTTCACAGCATGAAGAGAGAAATCAGGAGAAAAGGAGGGGTGACAGGAAAAATCAGGAGAAGTGGTGATCTTTATTATCAGGTATAGGAGCTTCAGCAGTGTGCTGTTTAAACACAACAGGAACAAATTAAGACTCAAATAATAAGTTTAAACAACAGTCATACCAGATGGCATCCTGTCCTTCAGGTATGTTGAAGGGCACCATTCAATTTGGTGTCATCTGCAAATGTGCTGAGATTGAACTCAATCCCTCAGTCTATGTCATTAATGAAGAAATTAAATTACACTGGTCCAAATACAGACCCCTGAAGGACACCACTTGTCACTATGTCCATTGGGACTCTGAGCCATTGGGACTCTGAGCCTCTGGATGGGACTGCCCAACTGCTTTCTTATCCAACATCCACTCATCAAATCCATCTCTTTCCAATTTAAAGACAAGGATGTTGGGGGGACTGTGTCCAAGACTTTACAGAAGTCCAGGTAAATTACTCTGTAGCCCTTCCTTTGTCCACTGATGGAGTCACTTCACAATATAAAGCCACTGGCTCGGTGAGGTAGGACTTGCCATTGGTGAAGACACACTCTTCAAGTCACCTTCCTGTCCCCCATATGCCTTATCACAGCTTCTAGGATGACCTGTTCCATGACCTTCCCAGACACAGAGGTGAGGCTGACAGGTCAGTAGTTCCCAGGACCCTCCTTTATATCCTTTTTAAAGATGATGGCATCTTTATGAATCATTATTTTGTATCATTTATGTATTATTATTTTTCCAGTCAGCTGGGACTTCACCTGATTGCCAAGACTTTTCAAATGTGGCTTGGCACTACATCAGACATATCCCCCCTGGACTCTGTGAGGCATCTCTTTGGATCCCATAGACTTATGCACATTCAGGTTCTTTAGGTGGTCATGAACCTGATATTTACTTACAGTGGGAAGAAGGTCATTCCCCCAGTCCTCATTCTGTTGCACATCCATTCAAGAGATGTGGGAAGAGATGTTGCCAATGAAGACTGAGACTGGTGCTACCAGTTTTCCAGCATTGTTGGGGGGGATACATTTTCTTTGACCTTCTATTTCTGGTTAGCATACCTGTAGAAGCCCTCCTATGGGCTTCTGTTTGTCTCTTCCCAGGTTCAGTTCCATCTTCCCTTTGCCTTCCTCAACTCGTCTCTACACAACTGAACTTCATCTCTATACTCTTCCCAGACCACCTCTCCTTGTCTATACTCTCTGTGCACTTGCTTCTTTCTCTTTAGTTCCCTACTCAGCCATCCCAGTCTTGCAACCCTTGTTTGATTTCTTGCTCCTGGCGATTGCTAGTCCTTGCTCTCTATCAAAGGTTTCCTCAAAGATCTGCCAGCTCTGTTATACTCCCTTGTCTCTGAGAGCAGTCTGCATAGGGATCCCATTCACTATCTCCTTGGAAAGCTGGGAGTTTGCTTTCCTACAGTTCAGGTGCCTAACTTTATTCCTTACCTTATCCGTATCCCTGAGGATTGTGATTTCCACCAATGCATGATCACTGCAGCCCAGGCTGCCATCAGTCTTGATGTCCCTAATTAGTTCATTTACATTGGTGATCATCACATCCAGTGTTGTGTCCACACTGGTAGGGCTGTCTATTAGCTGGTTCAATAATTTATTCTCCATGTATTCCAGGAGTTTTCTGGATTGCCTACAGCTCACTGTGCTACTTTTCTGGCAGATGTCAGGGTGGTTGAAATTCCTCAGTAGGGCAAGAGTCTGAAAGTTTGACACCTCTAGCTACAGGACACTGCAAGTATGCTGTAGTGTGACTAGAATGCATCAGAGTCATTGGCAAAAGGCCCACAGTAATGACCACATAAAAGATTCCTCAGAAACATCTTCTCTAATGTGACTCAGTTGCTATGCCTAAATAGTCAAACAATATCTCTTTGAAGCACAGCAATATCTAAAAAAGTGGAAATATCTAAAAAGTGGAAATATCACTTTCCACTGTCTCAGTGATACTGTGTTCCTTCATGTTGTCACTGATTATAGACTACTGTTTTCCATCTAATGAAATATGGCATAAGTGGCTTTTTGTTTGCTCATTTTGGTTTTTGTTGGTGTTTGCTTTGGGTTTTTTTTTTTTTTTTTTTGGTTGATTGGTTTTTTGTTTTGTTTTATGTTGTTTTAATTTAATTTTTGTGAACATGAATTTGGCCATATAAAAATTAACATTGGTCAGATTAACATCTTCCTCCAAACAATTCAGAGTGGTCAGTTTAGTGGATTTGTACATACTGTTATTTATCACTTCATTAACTTTTGCTGTCTTAGAAGTGATTGGTTTGAGATTGTTGGGTTTTTTTTATATTCAAGGTAAATTTTTAAAATATTTTCAGTGGTAGATGTATTCCTGAGGTGCAAACAACAATAGTCTGGACCTTGATATGAATTTCATTTAATTTAATTGACCTACACAGTATCTCTGCATTAATCCAAGTCACTGGGCAGTATTCAAATGCATTTTCCAATGTCTGAGCAACAGGTTCAGATTTGTTACTCTGTTCTCCACCTTCTCCCCCAAAATACTCAGTGTATCATAATATAGCTATAACCTTCTTTTCTTACTATCTTTGCAACTTCATCTCTCAGTATTAGTTCAGTCTAACTTTGCAGCTCTCCGATGTTTCTCCCAGCTCTGAGCAGTTCCGGCACCTAGAGCAGCACTGCTTCCCTCCGGAGACCAGATTCGCCGCTTGTTCCCAGGCGCCGCGCACTCCGGGAAGGTGGGCTGGCTGGGCTTTCCACCGCTATGCGTGAGGGATGTTGGCAAAGAGGCGAAGGAATGTCCAATTCACCCACAAGGGAGGCTGAAAGGCTTTAATGGCCGTGGTGAGCTGCGGTGGAGAGACTGCGACCTGCGCTCCCAGCGCCCGCGTGGGGGAAATGGCGCTGAGACCGGGGAGGTGCGGGGTTTTATCAGGGGCGGGGCGAGGGGAGCAGGAGCCCCCCCCGCCCCATGGGGACAGGCGCTTGGCGATGACGTGGACCACGGCGCCCAACAGGGACACGACAGGGGCGGACCCCAGGCTCCAGGGCAAATGGGGTTGCAGGAACGGAGAAACAGACACTGAACCCTCTGGAGTCGACAGGGGTGTGGTTACAGGAGTGACGTGGGCCAGCTCCAATAGTAAGAGACCCGGAGCCGACCACCGTGGGGGGGTAAACATGGGGCATGCACAGGGGTGCACAGAACTTGGCTAGCTAACATAGATCAGAACCCCTAATCTGAACCCAAACCCGGGATGCAACATAACTTGACTATCAACAATTGTAGGATCTTTAAGCAATCTTTCTAGCATCCATTAAATCATATCATTAATGATTTTCACAGCAAAGCAGTATACGGTAAATTTGCTAAGTAGAATAGAGTTAATTTTTCAAACAGATCTCAATGGGGATATTGTCTTCATAACTGACAACTCAAAAGGCAATGAAGCAGAACTTAAAACAAGTGCTGTGTCTTGGCTTTGCTGTATATTACTAACAATAACACCAGAGCTGAAGAAACAGCTCACTGTATTTCAGTGGGGTTGTTTGTGGAGCGAGCTACTGTCAATGTAATGGCAGCAGTGTCAAATTCATGGGTTGTGTTTACACTGTGCTACATTGTTATGTTAAATGCGGTAAAATTCCATCAAGATTACTTTCATAGGAGAATGCAGAATGAAGTATTCTCCAAAGTCAAAGCTTGTCTAAATTCACCTTTTTTGATCTCTTCTAACAGCCCAGTACACTATATGAAACAGAAGAAATCTCATTTCCAGGCTGCCAGTTCAGTCTATGTATACAGGTGGGCATCTCTCTGCTGGTCTCACAATGGTTTTGATACAGTTGTTTGGCATTAGTAAGTCTGCTAGAAGTCACATTGTCAAAAAAGCATAATGGGATTTTTATATATTCTCATCTCCTTCTGGCTGTCCATCTAGCTTATGGTTTTCTGACATTGCTTTCAGAATTGGACCAACACTTGTGTGAACAGTGCTGTCATAGCCAGGATGGCCTACTCTGCATTATCCAGTTTGTGCAAGGACAGCGGGGTGCCATCCCAAGCAGAGAAGCTACTACATTAATATACAAGGCTCTAGAGTTTACAGATCACTGCTTCTAGGGGAAATGCAGAATGCCGTTTTCTCATCTATAACTTTTATATTTTGAAGGTTAAGACTCTGCCCAAAGTATCATATTAAGAGCAGGAATATTTCTAAAAAGAGAAACCAAATCAAACAAAACTACTTTGTTTTTAAAAGACCTACGCCAAAAATCATTCACTGGTATAAGTTAATGAACTTTATAGGTCTTTGTAAAGAAACTGTGAGTACAGAGCATATGTTATGAACAATCCCAAAACATAGATTCTTACAATACTCTCTGCCTCACAGACATTCTCACACACACACACACACAAAAAAAAAAAAAAAAAAAAAAAAAAAAAAAAAAAGAACATGTGTGTGTTTGTGTATTACCAGTTGTGTCCTTTCTAACTCAGGCCTTTTGAAATTACTCAGTTCACAGCTAGAGACTATTTCCACACAGACCACATTTGATTAATGAGGCCAGCTTACATTAGTCACAGTTCTTTCAAGAAAACTTTGATACAGGCCATCTGTTGGAGTCTAGTAAGACTATACGCACATGCAGGCCAAAGCATTAAGCAAAGTATCCGAATAGAGATTAAGAACACAAAAACAGGCTGTGTTCTGAATTAGTTCCTCTAATCTGCTCAAAAGTGATTTGACATCAATAAAAGCAAAACCAGGGACATTTGTTCTCCACTGTTTCCCAGATAAACTTTAGGTTCAGATCCTACAATTTTTTCCAAATAGTCAATAAAATGGACTTTTTTTTTTTTTTAAGTACAGGGTTAAAGGCATGTAGTCTTTGTTAAAAAAGACTGGAAACCCCCAGCTTCATGCCTTTAATTTCCTTCCAAGTTAATGTAAGTGAAGGCGGATGTGAACTGCAGCATGCTTCATAGAAGTCATCTTCCTGTCTTCCTGTGGCAGGCACTCTTCATAAAAGTCATGACCCAGGTAACAGTCTCCAGGTTCCTGTGAACCCTGGTAATTTGACTGTCATCTTATAGTGAGAAGCCTGCTCATTTTGGTCTGCTACATGCTTTTAGAAAAAGTATGCCATGTCTGGAGGCCTTGTGAAGGGTGAAGCGGGGAATGAACAAAGGAACTTTTTATGTGGACCAAGTTCTGTAAATTTCTGTGTTGGACCTTCTGTAAGACAGACTTCTAGAACACCACAGCAGAGTCAACAGTGCACATGCTGTACATGGATGTCCAGAGGGGAGATCAAAAATCCAGAGTTTTCAGCCTTTGGTACACAACAGGTAGAATGCTACCAGTAACCTGGGAGGCACTCTTACATCTTATGTAAAAACTGATGTGAGAATTTGGGTGTGAGACTGCTGTTGCAGTGTGCAGCTAAGCAAACGGAACAAAAAGGCTTTGTGAATTTGAGATGGGAGTTTCTGTTTCCTAAACCTAAAGCTGGAGTTTCTATTCTGTATTTTTATGTGTATTCATCCTTCCCCCTGGAGTTATTCCCATTGGATTTTACCTATAATGTATTCACACTGGGCATTGTCCTATTGGTTTCACCTTATCTCTTATTTTCCCCTATAAAACCTGTGTCTGGACCCCTGATCATGGTCACTTGTATGTGCAGTGTTCGAGCAAATACAACCTACTTTGGACTGCACAACAAGTGTCCAATCTCTTGAGTCTCTTTATCCCGGTCTTGATCGCGCTCTCTAAACAGCTCTGCCTGTATCAAACGAACCCACAAAGGTGTTTGTTGCTTCTCTCCGGTGGCTCCTGGAAGCACCTGGCCAGCGCCCTGGGAAAGTGTAACCGGGCGAAAACAAGGAAGTCGGAGAGAGAAAAGAACAGAAAGCAACAGACTGCTTATGTGCAAAGTATAAAAACAGAGAGTAAACACATATTGGATTTTTCCCTTTCAGTCCTCCAAGGTTCTGCAAGTGGCTTATGACTTTTCAACTGGAATCACCCTGAGTATTCCTATCAAAACTTTTGCCATAATCAGGTCATTTCTGAACAGTGCATTATGAGTGCTCAGTTTTGAATTGCCAGATAAATAGCTAGGTTGTGAATATGCATAGGAGCCACAGGGGCAAGGTTCTATTCTGTCTTGAACTTGCTCTTGAAATGAAGCTCATTATTTTCTGTGAATGTTTCTCAACCAGTGAAAATTCTGATTAGTGCAATATTTTGGACTAGAAGAATTAAAATAATATAAATGCACTGAACAGGTGTTCCATGTAAATTTTGATCATTACTCCTGTATGGCATTGTTTCTGTGTAACGTGATCATAGTTTACTGCGGAAATGCTTCTTTTTTTTGTTCCTGTCTTCCAGATGCTAGTACCTGCAGTAAAATGAGCTAGATGCTTGGTTGTCATCCTTGACATTTTTTGTTCAAATAAAAACTGACATCTTATCTTTAGGTTGTATTTGTTACATAGGACAGCTGGTGGAATAAAAGGGAAAATTGGTTGGAGAGATACAGTGTCTAGAAGTGGGCTGTAGAATTATGCATTTAGATAAGATTTCCCAACATTTTAAAAAGTAATATGCCATGGAAGGTATATAACAATAATCAAACTTGAAGGGAGAAAGAGAGAGAAAGAAAAACAACATGGAAAAACTATCTAAGCAACAGCTGTGGCTTGGGTAGCCAGGAAGATTTAGATCTATAAAGGTTACAAATCCTTTAAACAAATGGTGGGCGTACCTTCTCAGCTGTATAAATACACCCGCTTTTTCAGCCAGTTTCTTCCACTCATAAGTTAATTTTTTTACGTGTCTTGCATCTTATTAAAACAAAACGCCATATATTACTGCTTCTATTTTTCTCAATTATGTTTCTTTCTTTCTCCTTGGGTATCAACTGTTACACTCTTATTGAAGAGGGCAACAAGGGAAAAACATACTGGACTTGGCAACATTAGTTAGAGTAAGATTCCTAATTAAGTATTTCTCCAACATAATTGGGAACACTGGAAATGAACTAAGGCTGATTTAGAGAGGAGACTTTATCTGGATAGATTGCACCACTGCACCATCTCAGACACAAAAGTAAATTCTTAATATATCCACTGTATTTCAAAAGCAAGCAAATACCTTGTGACTAAAAATACAGAGTTCAGTACTGACACACTGTTTCTATTCTATGCCAGAAAAAGGATATTAAATGCAATCACTGCTGCTGAAATGAACTGTAGTCCCCTGTGCTTTTCGTACATGCCCAAAGAATAAGCAGCTATAGTTTTGCTTTTCTCCTTGCCTCCTCCATACCCTGTTAAATTCTGTATGCTTCTATACAGTCATTTATCAATGCTAATCCTCATCTTAGTGAATTTCCTGAGCTCATATGGCAGCTACTTTACCAAGACTAAGTCTTCTATGTATTCAGATAAGGATGGACTGGTTCAGAGAGTTCAGGTAGTTTCATAAATTCTCTACAAAGCTATAAATCATATTCTTTGATAGCAGTCAGTCACAGTATGCTTGATAACAGGAGAGACATGGTATGCTTTGCTCTATTAAGATTTCCCAAGTGGCATGATAAATTTCATACTCTACAATAGAAATACACAGATAATTTGCACCTCTTGGGTGCTTTTATTTGGTCATCTCACTTCTTGCCTGAATGGCTTTGAGCAGATGCCTGAATGACAGCATCATATTTCAGGCACTGGCATCAGACATTCAGTGGTCTCAAGCACTCTTTAGCCTTAGAGTCTTCTTTTATGGAATGAAGCTTACAATCACCTTCAACTTCTCATCCATTGCATTGTTCAATATCAGTATCTTGATAATTAGACAGAAACTTATATAATTATGTGTCAGGACAAGATCTCCAAATGTATTCCAGCTGATTTAGAGCACCTGTTCTCTTCTTAAATTACCATTTTTTGTCCTATTACTGTATTTGCTTTACCTTTCAAGGTTTTCTTAGTGAGGTGGCCCCTATTAGAAGAGACTGAGGGTTATCTTGGACGTAGCTGATTCCAGACAGCTCCAAAATAGTCCCACACTGACCAACAAACAACACAAAAGGTAAAAAATGCACCTGTGAGAGACAGGAGTTTATCAGGATATCCTATTAGACAAACTCAGGAAGTACATACTTGGTGAGTGGAGAGAGAGGTGGATTGAGAACTGCCTGAATGGCAGATGCCAGAGGGTTACAATTGGTGGCATGGGCTCTAGTCGGAAGCTTGTAATTAGCAGTGTCCCCCAGTGCTCAATATTGGGTCCAGTCTTGTTTAATTTATTCATCAATGCCTATGATGAAGGTGCAGATTCCTCCTCAGCAAGTTCACTGGTTACACCAATCTGGGAGGAGTGGCTGATACCCCAGAAGGCTGCGCAGCCCTGCAGAAGGACCTTGATGGGTTGGAGAGATGGGCAGAGAACTTTCTGAAATTCAACAAAAGCAAGTGCAGGGTCCTGCACCTGAGATCCTGCACCAGTACAGGCTCATGGCTGACCTTCTGGAAAGCAGCTCTGTGGAGAAAGACCTGGGGGCCCCGGTGGACAACAAATTGTCCATGAGCCAGCAGTGTCCCCTGAAGGCCAAGAAGGCCAATGCTATCCTGGGGTGCATTGGGAAGAACATTGCCAGCAGGTTGAGGGAGGTGATCCTGTCCCTGGTAAGGCCACATCTGGAATGCTCTGTCCAGTTCTGGGTTCCTCAGTATATGCAGCTCCTGGAGTGAGTGCAAAGTGAGTTGTCAAAAATTATATAGGGACTGGAACACCTCTCTTATCAAGCAAGGCTCAGAGAATTGAGCCTGTTCAACTACAAGAAGATAAAAATGAGATGAGACCTCATCAATGTGTGTCTGAAGGGAGAGTGTCAAGAGGCTGGATCCAGGCTCTTCTCAGTGGTGCCAAGCAATAGGAAAAGAGACAACGGGCAGAAACTGACGCACAGAAAGTTCCATCTGAATTTGAGGCAGAGCTTTTTTACTGTGTGGGTGACCAAACACTGGAACAGATTGACCAGAGAAGTTCTGGAGTATCCCTCACCAAAGAAATTTGAGAATCATCTGGAGAAAATGCTCTGCAGTGTTCTCTAGGATGACCCTGCTTGAATATGGAGATTGTACCAGATGACCCAGATCATCTTTTCCGACTGGAGCCATTCTGTGTTTCTGTGAGCAAAACTGTAGGAGAAAGAGCCCTGTAATGCATCAAGGTCAGTAAAGAAGGATGGGGAGAAGGAGTGAAGATGCTACTACCAACATCAGACAGAGACTTTACTGCAGTCTGTAGAGAATATAGTGGTGAAGCAAATTGTCCTCCTGCATCCAGTGGATGACCCTGTGCTGCAGCAGGAGACAATGTCTGAAAGAAATTACAACCCATGGAAAACCCAAATTAGAGTTGCCTCCTGAGAGAAAATGCAACCTGTAGAGAGAAGGCTAGGTAGGAGAAAATATTCTGACAAGACCTGTGTCCTATTGGGGATTAACACTAAATCTTTTCAGAAGAAACCTGTTCCTGAAGAACTGTAGTCCATGGAGAAGACCCATGCTGGAGCAGAGAAAATGTGTGAGGTAGGAAGTGTGGAAACAATGTGGTGGTTTGAACTGACCACACAGCCCACTCCCCATTCCTCCTGTAGTGCTCAGGGTGGCAAGAAGATAGAAGAGACAGGAACAAAGTTAAAATCCATGCAGACTTTAGCCAAATAAGAAAAATCCATTTTTTTTTCTAAGACATATGTAGGTATTGATGAGATTAGAATGAATCTGAACTTCCAACATTGCACAGAAACAGGAGGGAAGCCCAAATTTGTTTCTATTTTACTAATTTTTTTCTCACTTGTTGGGTTAGATAAACTAAAATTACTACAGAAAGGGTATTGCTGCCATTCTGAAACAGAAAAGAAAAATCACATCAGAAAATTTGCATACAAACAAAATTGCCTAAGAACCTGAATGTCTGTGCTTATATAAACAGTAGACTGAACACAAAATAATTGTGTTACATAATTGCATACAATCATAACTGTTTTTTGGAATAAGCATCATTTTAAGGAAAATTATCAATGGGAATATCCTTTTTTTTTTTTGGTTTCTGGGTTTCTGAATATGTCTGTGTGTTAGTTGAACAGCATCTTCTGACGTTAAAAGGAAACCAGAAACTAAGATAAGTAATAAGAAGTATGTATATATATTCACACATTCAACTTTATGAACAAATAGAGATGCATTTGAAAAAAGGATGCAAAACATGAAAATGCTCAATCCTGATGTAGCACCAACCACTGCAACTTGAATTCATCTTTTATGTTCCAAGGGAACTCTTTCATTTAAGGAGAGTGTTCTAAATAACTGAAATCCTTGTGTCACTGAATCATTCTATTATCTCACTGAGCTCGTTATTTGAACTGTTTTCTCAGAGTTAAAAACAAGGTATCAGGCCCGTAAAATTTCTAAAATTCCCAACTTCTTTTTCTTTCACTTTGAAAAAAATGTACTTTAAACAATAAAATAAAAAGGAAATTATCATGTCAAATTATCTTTTGAAGTTCACTCTGAGATATTGTGTTAGACAATGGCCTTGAAACTCTATGTTTCTATGGGGGAATAGTAGTAGTAATTCTACCATTGGTGGTGGTAGAATATTTTATCCAATAAGAATACTATTAATGCTTATCACTAGTGTGTGCTCACCATGACTTGGTTTGGCTTTTATGACTGTTCAGCATATGTTATAATGGACTCCAGATATCTTAACTAGCTTAGAATATATTATGTCCTTGTATTAAATTGCATCTGCCAGACAGCTGTCTATTCACAATAAGTAATGTAATTCAGTAATTCTTAGATCTTACTCTCCTTCAGGCTATTGTTTCTTCCACTGATCTGTCAGGGAAAAATAATCAAAAATCTAAAAAAATGTTTGCAGTGGTGGAAGCCATCAGTGAAACAAGTTGAAGAGAATTTCCCATTCACAGCCAGTCTCCACGGGAGACTATTGCACTGGAGAGACTGCTAGTTACTTGTATAATTTAAATTAACATCAGAAACAGGGGAGTGCACAGAGGAAAGAAAATTTCCTTCCATGTGCCTTCATAATAAACATATTATAGTGAAAACTAAGACTATGATATCTAAAATGACTTTGTCTTAATTATTTGCTTTGGGAATGATCAATGTACATAACAGCAAGTTCCTAGAATGTATTTATTTGGTCATAAATGCCTATGGAACTATGCAGATTCATGAAAAGTCAAGATATGGTCCTGTAGAGTATTCATTTATGAAGCACTCAAATTTTACATATGTATTCTCATGGTATTTCCTTTATAACAGAACAAATCATAAACCAAAGAAATTGTGCAATCAGAGAGGTGATATACATTTGCTGAAAAACAAAACATGCACAAGTACAAACACAGAATTTTTTTTAACAAGGATGTAAAATTCCTTTGCAAGAAGAGACCAGGAGTTAGTAAGAGTGAGAACGCATTGTCTGTTTCCAATCAAACAGACACAGAATTGGAAAGTGCTAGAAGCTGATGTCATTATAAAAAGTGAACAAGCTTCATCTGTGTACTCAGTGTTACTCTTGGGCTGTAATTTGCTGTTTCTACCTGTCTGTCCTTTTTTCTCTTTTGAATGTTAACATGAAGTATTGATGAAAGATGTGAAAAAATTGTTCTTTCACTTCATCTCACTAATTCAGTTTGCCATATGAGGTACAAGTATATTTGGGGTGAAAAAAATATACCCTTTCATTAAAAGTATAGGATATTCTTTCATAGCAGTTGAGAAAGAGGCAATGAAATCCAGAGAAATTGTGTAACCAATGGTGGGTAGAAATTACAAGAAAAATATATTTTCAGAAAACTCAAGAAAGAACCCATTAGGGTAAATCTAAAATTCATAATAATCCTTTCCATATACAGTTTTTATTTCCATGGATTCATAAAAGAAAATAGTTTACATTCTGCAAGCAAGCGATTAGACTCTTCTATGCCACTGAAAACAATGATGCCCATATAATTAAAGCTATTATAAGCCAAACTATGAGTATGAGTAATAGTGTCCCTGAATCTCACTGGAATGCATACTCAGCTGCCTTTTTTTGTAGTAAAAAATATGCTGTAAAGGGAAGAATCTACAATAAGTGGGTAGATTTAAACTACGGTTTAGTCTTCAAAATACCTAATGACCTCTGGGAAATGTTGCAAGACTGATCTCCTTCTGCAGGCATTTCCTCATTCATAAATCTATTTTAATTATGGTTCATGGGCAAAAGTGCAAACTTGGCCCTGATCCAGAGCTGTGCTCACTGCTGTCACTTTGGGAGGTTCATAGAAAGATCAAGGATAGTAACTGTAGCAACTAAATATTTAGTCATTATTATTCCTTCAGTACCCTATGGTTACACTCAGCATCATTAATAAGTGAATGTACTCATTGTTAGCCTCCTACCATTTCTGTCCCTTTTACTCTCAATATCTCTTTTTCTTTTAACTTAGGGAACTTTACCTCTTTTTCTTTAGGAAACTGCCCTTTGCTATTCTTTTTTAGATTTTTTAACACAATTGGTGAAAACCAAATTGCTAACTGGGTCTGAAGCAGAATTATTGCAATTGCTTAACACTGAAAATGTAATGTCACTAATTGGTCTGGTTGCTTTCAGGAATCAACAGGATATAATAACAATCAATCACCTTTTTTTGAATGTACCACTTTGTAAGGTTACAGATAAAAGCTGATACTGTCATATTGTTATATTCCACATAATATGCTTTATGTGGAATGAATTACCTATTGAAACTTATGGTTAGAAACATATTATTTTTCTTAAATAATTGACAAATCTGAATGCATACACTGAGCCCCATAAATATGACACATTTTTTTGCCTGACAAAATATGGATTTTAACAATAGTACTTTCAAATGTTATTTAAGATTTTGTGAATAAGCTATCTTTACCAGCTGTAGGAAGTTTAACAAGGGTGAGTGCTGCATTCTGTAATGGAGCACTCCTGGATGTATATTCAGACTGGGGAATGACAGGCTGGAGAGAAGCATTGAGGAGAGCGACCTGGGAGTCCTAGCTGATAGCAAGTTGAATATGAGTCAGCAGTAACCGGCAGCCAGAAATACAAGTAGCCCCAGGTGGCCAACCCTGTCCTGGACTGCATCAGACACAGCATCAACCAAACAGCTGAGGGAGGCGATTGCCCCACTCTACTCCCAGCCTTTTGAGGTATGGCCTTACCTCGAGTCCCATGCACAGTTTTGACCACCAAAATATAAGAAGGAATTAAGCTATTAGAAAGCATCCAAAGGAGGGCTATAAAGATGATGGAGATCCTTGAGGTGAGCCTTATGAGGTGTGACTTCTTCTGTTCAGTCTGGAGAAGAGGAGATTGAGGGCAGACCTCACTGCAGTTACAACCTCCTCATGAAGGGAAGAGGAGGGGCAAACATTGATCTCCTCTTTGTGGTGACAGGGGCAGGACTGAGGGAATGGCCTGAAGTTGTGTCAGGTGAGGTTTAGGTTGGGTATTAGAAAAAGGTCTTTTACCCAGAGAGTGGTTGGGCACTGGAAGAGGCTCCCCAGGAAAGTGGTCACAGCACCAGCCTGACAGAATTCAAGAAGAATTTGAACAATTCTCTCAGGCACAGGTTGTGATTTTTGGGTTTGCTCTATGTAGGGCCAGCAGTTGGACTTGATGATCCTTTGGAGTCCTTTTTAAATCAGGATACACTATGATTTATCATCAGTAATGTTTAAGTTCACCTGATTTCAGCCAATGGAGCCAAAAATCAGTCACTTTGAAGGCTAGTGATTTGCCATCCTGTTCAAGTTGAGGAGGAGATAAAACATAGCCCATGAACTATCTTACATTTAAGCCTTTTATATACTCTTGAGAGATAGTTAGCAACTTGTTTGAAGCTACATCTCCATGTCTAATTCCATGCTTTGGCCTAAATCCCTTACTCAGTACAGGCTTACATTTTTTAATCTTGTGATCACATTTCTTGACCGATATCTTAGCATTACTACACTCCTTTATTTGAAAATCAGGAGCAGACTACTTTCATCTCCAGTAACTGCTTGTTTTCTAAGTTGTATAATGAATACCTAAACCATTGTCAAAGTCCTTATGAACATTGTTTTAATTCAATATTTCTAATCTTTTTTCTAGAAACAAAAAAAAAAAATTAAAAGGGTACTAAAAAGTGCTTTTAAAGTAAGAGTAACAATAAAGTATAGATTAATCTATAAATCTAATTAAATAAAAAAAGCCCAGTTATTCTCATTGCTATCTCAATGGGTTGCTTTTCCTGGGTGCCAATAATATATAAGCACAGAGATTTACCTCAAGAAATAATACTTTGAAAGTAAATAATTTTTGATCTGTAGCATAATGAACTTTTCATGTTGGCATCTTGAGGATGCTTATGTGCTCAGGAGGGTCTATGAAAAATATCTCTCTAAATTCTTAATTTATGTAGCTAAATCTACTTTTTAGATTTGGCATTTTAGAACAAAATGAGTGGACTCTTTTCCTTGTATATCCTATTTTTGTAAATCTTGAAGCAGGCACTCCTCATTTTTTTTCCAAATAAAGCTGACTGAAATCCAGTGGGAATACCCTGAAACTTTTCAGTTTGTTTGCTTTTCATGAAAACTGTTGCCCTTAGACACAAGAGTTAAGAAATAAAGGAATATTCCAGCAGTAAAATCCTTTTCAACTTGAAATTTCATAATATTATTTCATGTGCATGTTATTTGATGAACATTCATCAGGCATTTTCTAAAATTAATTATTTTGGAATGACAGAAGGGGAAAGGAGAAAAATTACTACTAAATTCCAGGAACATTAAACTTTTCAAACTAAAAGTCTTTTCAAGTCTGTTATAATGGTAAATATCAGACAGAAAAAAATAATGAGTTAATAAATAAATAGAATAAATATCTATGTATACTAGAACACCTTTTTGGCTTGTATTTCTTCTTGTACCTTGCAGACAAGTTAAGAAAACATCCATAAGTCATAAATAAGACATTAAATGAACCCTGTGACAACCTTCTTAGTCTATTACTGTACTCCAGCCTGGTAATAATTTCTTTTCTTGGTTTCTGTTTACACTGGGTTTGGCTGGGTTAATTTCCTTTGCAGTAGTTAGTATGCATCTAAGTTTTGGATTTGTACTGAAAACAGTGTTGATAATACAAGGTTATTTTTGTTGTTGCTGAGCAGCCCTCAAACAGAGTTAAGGCCTTTTTAGCTTTTCAGCCCACCCTACCAGTTAGCAGGGTTGGGGTACCCAAGGAACTGGGAGGGGAAGCAGTTGGGACAGCTGACCCCAAGTTACAGAAGTGATCTCCCACAAAATGTGTCATCATGTTCAGTATATAAAGCTGCGAGAAGGGAAAGGGTGTGGGAGTGTTCAGAGTGATGGTGTTTGGCATCCCAAGTAACTGTTACACATGATGGGGGTGGCTGAACACCTGCCTGCCCATGGGAAGTGGTGAATGGATTCCTTGTTTTGCTTTGCTTGCATATCTGTCCTTTTCTTTCCCTATTAATATGTCTTTATCTCAACCCACATGTTTGTCATTTTTACCCTGCTGTTTCTCTGCCACACTCCTACCATGGAAGAGTGAGTGAGCAACTCTGTGGGGTTGAGGTGCTGGCTGGGATTAAACCTTGAAAGCTTTTTGTGCATTTAAGGTATGTGAAAGCAGGATTATAAAATTATGTACATTGGCAATTTAATTAATTTCTATTCCTTTTTACCAAGATAGGACTGTATCATCATAATTAGTTCTATTGTGGCGCTCTGAGATATTTAAAATTTAGTCTAAGACTTTTTCTATAGAGCCTAAAGTAAATTAAATTGTATCTCTTAACTTTATGCTTTCTTTTTTAGCTTTCTTTCTATTTGATGTCTTAGTTTTACTTAACCTTAGATTAAGATCTAAGTAGAACCTTAACTTCTCTTTTAGATCTTGTAAAGAGTTTTAGCCCTTCTAGCTCCAGCTTTTTTATCACATCTGACATATTTTCATGAATCACACTTTGGAGTTCTTTTAATGCCTTTCCAGATAATAGCCTTCATCCAGAAGAAAACTAAAATACGTTTTAAACATTGTATTGCTTATAAGATTTGTGTGTTCTATCCATTTTGTCAGGAAGGATCAAGTACTAGTTTGCATTTGTCAGTACCTTGCATATGCAGATGTTTATTAACTGCATTTTTGTATTTGATTTCAATGAATTATTATTTGAATAATATTAGTGTAGTAAGGGGCTGCTCTCTGGTAAATTTTGAATTATGGATCTTCTGATACTATTACTCACTCTGAAATATAACACATTCTTTGAAGAATATTGAACTTATTCTTGATGTACACAATTGTTGAATTTGAATTAATATGTCAAAAAATCACAGTATCATGAGTTAATGGGACCAATATTCCACTCTTATGGTGAATGTAACACTCAATTTAATCTTAGTAAGAATGGAAATACTGGCTTCCTGAATTTTTCGTGTTTGCTCTTGCAAACATATAGTAAAATGATCTTGTAATATCTCAATACCTTTTCCTGTTAGAGATTGCCTGAAAAACATGATACTGATAAGGTTCTGCTGTCCTTGAATACTCAGATATACCTTCCTGATCATTGTGTAAAAATTACATATACAATATAAGTGGCAGCACAAAAAATATTGCTTGCAGGATACACCAATTTAAACCCACTATCCTATATTACAACTCTCAGATAGTATTTACTTCCTAATTTTTTACCTCTATTTTTGAATTATAAAAAACATGAAAAATTACATAGCAGCTCATGACTTTCTGTCTCATCAGGAAGACTGAAATGACAAATCTGATGTTCTTAAATTTCTTCCAGTTAATTATAAGAAATGTTCATTACATTATTTTTCTGAATTTCCTATGCTTTCCTGATAACATTTAATCATATAATGTGTAAGTCGTTTGTGTACTTACATTTGTTTATGAGTCTTTCTATTTAGATTTTGCTAATGCTCTCATTTTAATAACAATATTTTGATTCCTGCTCAGTGAATTAACCCTTTCAATTGCCTAATCTGCATATGAGAGTTTAAAGAGATTTCTTTGAAATGGCAACAAAGAAAACATAATATTCCATACCTAAGGACTAAGGATTAAAGGAATGTGCTAATTCTAATTGAGAAAAAAGAAGTAATTTTCCTGCTTTAGTGTGTATATGTCTTGGCATAATTATTTCAAATCAGTGACTCAGTGTGTTTCCTGTATTCGGCCAAATCATTATTTTTACTGAAAAATTGATTTTTCATTAACAACAAAAGTTAAATACTTTCATATAAATTATTGTTTTAAAACATATGAAATATGATGTAGCTGGACTGAACATAATTTAATAAGCCTGCATAATTTGTTGTGTCCTTGAAAGATTCAATCTCTGTTAGAGGCAGAATCTACAAAATCTCTAAATTCATTTGTTTCTTACTATTTCTTGTCCTAAGCCAGCCAATATACAATGCAGAAATCTAGTGATATGAACTATCATTTAACACTGCTAACTACTCTAAGTCAGTCCATCAACATTGATATGTTTCTTCAAAAACATGACAATTTTGAAAGTACTTAGGTCTCAGTTTAAGCAAAGACTCATTTTAATATTTTGAAAGTCATCTGCAATTTATGTAGAAGTATTTTCAAGTTTTCCTCTTCCATAGGTTGCATTATGGTAAAGATTTTTTTTTTAAGTCAAAATTGATATAAGCACGATGGTCAATTTCATGCTTATATGACATATGCAATGTCATTCAAGACAAACTGGATTTCCTTAGGAACAAATAAATTATCTTGTATCAAAACACTTCCAAATACTCTTCTGCTACTTTATCTAATATTGCTGTAAATTTAGTGTTGTTTTTTGTGTCACCTAGAAGTGACAGTGTAGTAGCACAGAGTAAGAAAAGTTAAGAACCAAGAACTGATCAAGCAAGCAATAAAGAAAGAAGGAACCTTCTGAACATCTGTAGTATTCACGCATGAAGTATCACTAGATCGCCAGTTCTGATTACCTTCATTTCACATTGAAATCTCACCCACTTTTGAAAAATACAGTCTGGTTTCTACAAATATTTCTGTTCATTATTGATGTAGGCAGCTTCTGGGTGACAGTTTCTGTTATCTCCCAGGTCCAAGATTCAGCTCATTCATTTGTTTCAAAAAAAAGGGAAAGTGAGGCTGGTCACCACCTAGGCAAATCTCATCAGGCTGTGTGGGTCCTGGCAGCCTGTGTCTTCTGCAGCAGCAAAACCAGAAAAGCCTGTACTGTGCCATACTTGCTTCACTTTCTGGCCCAAAAAAGTGCATTTTGTTTCCTGTAGTAGAGAAGTTCCATAGTTCCTTCCCCTGATTCACAAAGTGTATATAGCTATCCCTTTAATGTCAGTTTAAATTAATGGGATTAGCACAGGCACCTTCAATAGTTATTGCACAGAGTAACCACAGGATTTCACAGACTGTCCTTGGTGTTGGATTTGTAAACATTTCAAAATATTTCTCTTTAAATCTTTAATGAAAATGATTGGCTGAAGTTTATATGAATACACATTTGTGTTCATATAAAGACAAAATTTATTTTTATTCACGCAAAATTTATGAGGATTCTTTCCTGGCAATGAATGCAAACTGTACATCACAGAGGTAATAGCAGGAGTACTTACATAACTGTTGGTGTCTCATTCCTTGAGTTATATAGAGGCACCCAAATTTATCATTTAATTTTCCTTATCTTAAAAATAAACACATGTAATTATAATTTTTATTTTCTGATAAATAATTACAATTAATACATTCAAACAAAGCAAACACATTTTTCATTCCATTGAATTTTATTAAATATTAAGAAAGGGCTTAACACTTTAAATTTCTTATATTTAATTTTTAAAAATAAACTCAAGAAAATATCTATGCAAATGTATTAGTATAAAAATCTATTTTTCACTCATTATTTCTAGTCCCTGAGAAATAAAACTAATTCTAAATGTTTGTGTAGCAAAGTCTACACAGTATATTAAATTTCAGTTGCTACAGGTAATGCCCAAGAAGAAATGGGTAGCAGAACCGCCAGAGATAAATGAAAAATATCCTGTAGCATCAAGACCAGTTAATAAAATTTCTGTCCTGCTGGTGTACTTCTGAAACACATGGACTGCCCTGTGTATGGAAGTAGCTTAAAGACCTGTCAGCAAAGACTCCCAGTAAGCTTTCAGTGCACACAGCAACATTCCTCCTCCCTTTACTTTCTCACCCCTTCCTGTAGACCAGCCTAAACGAGTAGGTAGGATTGAAGCTGCCTTCTAAGGAACTTGAGATCAAGCTCCTTTATGATTTGGACTAATGCGTTAAATAAATTTTAAACATGGAACCCCATCATAATAATATGAAGTACAAAACGTGCTGTGTTCTAAGTCTATTTTGCATGTTTTGCTGTGAATCTAGCAGCAACCTATATCTAAGCTAATAAGAAATAAAATTACAGGAAAGATTCTGTGGTCTATTAAAGAAGTTGAAGCTGAATAGATTGGCAATATTATGTGTTATGTAGCTTAGTTTCCGGTACTGCTATAAAGCTGCCTGAAGATAGAAGGCTGAACCAGTAGTATGTCTTTAAGTTTTTATGACTATCCTCTACCTTAAATATTATGCTACTGAAACTTTATTATACACACAGAAAAGGCTGGAACTTAGTAATATATGTTGGACAAAATATAACCTATCTCAACTTGTTTCATATTATGTTATGAGTAATATTTACTAATAGAATGCTAGCCATGATCTGTATCCTCCATGATTCTTTGTGATATTCACACGGTCTTTCATCTGCAGGGTCATAACATTTGAAATGGATATAAGTTAATTTCACCATAAATTCTTCAGAACAAAAAGAAGTATAAAGTTTATTTAATAAAGAAACTTTACTCTGCCCTCAGTGGGACTCACCCCTGCACAGTGATTGCAGTTCTCTGCTGTCTTAAATAATGGTTCTTTCTTGTGATTTCTAGCCAAATGATTTAGTCAAATTCTGATGCATAAATTAATTTCTTATTAAAATTTATCTCTTCCCGTGGCTAGAAGCTGTGTGGCCTGTTTCTGTAATGACAGAAAAAAACATGTCTGACCAATCATTTCAGAATACAAGACTTAAAGAATGCCTCACATAAGCTGTGCACAGCAACGAGCACTTAGCACTCCGCTGCCATGTCAATTTGTTACTTTTTCACTTTTCACTCTGTCCACTTACAGAGTAACAAGCCAGTTTAAGAAGACATAGCAGTACACTGCTTCTCAGCTTGGATAAGCAGTCTGAACAATCTGTCAAACATCATCATTCTGACGCAAGCTAGGACCATAAAACTACCTTGGAAAACAAACAAAACACAGGTAACACCAAAGCAATATTGAAATAGCAAGGAAAAGCAATTGACAAGATTATAAGTCTGAAATTATTAAAAATTAGTCATGACCCTAAAAAAGAACTGTGAAAAATAAAGCAGATACGTTCAGCATATAATCAGCTGGATAGTTCTTTAAAGGACTATATTTTTAAGCTGATTTTCTAGTGGACTTTCTTCTTGGGAATTAGATACTTTGCATCATTTTATCCTAGAAAATTTTCAAAAGTAACTTTTGAAAATATTTCACGTCTTTCTTGAAGTATTTGCTAAAGCTGGAGATATACAACCTTTCTTTTTTCTCCCCCCTTCCCCTTTTTGTTTTTGTTTAAGAAAAATGGTGGAGTAAAAGGTGAGTTTACAGTGTCCAGCAGAGCTGTTTTAGCAAGCACAGTTAGCATCTGTAGGTGTCCAGCTGAGAGATTAATAAAGCTATTTGAAATAGGAAATTTAAAACCATAGGGATAGCACTATATGGGTTTCATACCTATGTAAAAAAGAAACAGGCACATCCAGTGGCTTTTACATAGGGGAAGGAAATGAGAAATGCTTTATGCTTTAGAGCATGAAGTGGATTGCTTTCAATGCAGCTGCTGAAATTTTGCAAAGCTGTCTTTCTCTAACAACTCATATGTCTTATCTGTCTTTTTTATTTATTTGCACGATGAGAATGCTGTGAGAACAAAGCAAATGTTATTAGCTTTATGTTGACTTTCTGTTATATTTATATATTGTAAGAAAGGAAGAATCTGATAAGAAAAAGTGTTACTCATAGGCTTTTCCAGATGAGGAAAGTCCTGTGTGATCCCTTTTTGTAGGTCCACTTCACCTACACTACTTTGACATCTTCCCTTTTTGTCACACAGTAGGACTCTTCGGAGTTGAGAAGGGATGTTTCAAGCTCCCATTGCTTTAAGTAAAATTCCCTGTAGTAATATGCATGATGAGGCTGAAAACATCATGCATATTACCATTATGTGTAACAATATCTCTCAAAGGCAGATTCCTTGATTTTTAAAATTTGAACTTAACTTTATAAATAGAAAGCTATGAAGATTCATTCACTGCTCTTTGCACAGCATTAAAGAAGTGAACATGCACCAAGTATTAATCATTACAATTACCATGAGACAAACAAGAATCAGAAATATTCAAAAGCTAGAAATCTCCTGCCTAAGCTTTCAATATCATTACCAATCTTTAATGTTATGCAAAAATATCCTCTTAATTCAACACAAATGTTTTAAATTCTTATTGATTAAGAGCCTGTAGAATGTAACATAAAATAAAAGATAAAAGTAAACTGTTAATCAGTAATTTTGACCCTAATGAGCTCTAGTGGATCTTCTTTCACAATTGCGCTATCTGAAATTTTAAGTCAACACAGATAAGCAACAATCGTGAAATCTGGGGTCCTCTTTAAAGCCATAGTATTTTTCTTTAAGTAACATATTGCTGCCCAAATTGCTGTGCAAAAGACTTTGCCCTATTTCCCAAAACAGTGGGTTTTTAGGGGTTTCTACACATCAGTGTAGAAACAGTGCTAATTTTCTTATTGGTGGAGACACAGGGCAAACTATATGAGAGGCCATGAGTCACTGCTGTTGCAGGAGGACAGACATTTTTTCTTAGAACTAGGAAGCAGATTTAAGATCAAATCAATTTGCAGGACCTATTTGTGACATGCACTGCATAGTTTATGTGAGGAGGAAAATGCTAACTTATGGACTAACACTGAATGAGATTTGATCTATATCTCTAGTTGAATGCTTAGTATCTCATATGAGTAAGTTTCAGGAACTTGTAAAGTAGCTGTCAGTTTGGGTCATCAGAAATACAAGCACAATATGTACTTGTGTTGTAGAAGGAAACCTGAAGCTAGATGGACATGCTGAACAGTGTAAAACTTACTGTCTGTAAGGCTGAAATTGCTGCTATTCTTCACTTATTGATGACTTGGTCATACCTTTTTCTAGAGAGTTCTGTAGGCCCCAAAACTCTGAAGTCTGATATTCTTGGAATGAATATTGACTTTCTGCTTTGAACGTAGATAAGTTAGTACACGTACAAATCATAGAACTCTGAGGAAAGCTTGCAAAGAGTGGGGAAACAAAACTCTGTGTGGGCATTGGTTTCTGTGCAGCTTTGTTTTTCAGATGAAATCTACACTTTAAAAATGACTATATTTATGCTAAATATGATCCAGATTATTGCAGGTGGCAACTCATAGAGACAGGGAAATGAAGGGCTGTAATTATAGCTATAATTATGCATAATGATATGCAGACTGCTGCCGTAATACACAGATCCCTCATTGTGCAAATGGGATACGAAACACCTTTGTCTCCTTTGGGACAGACAGAATTTCATCTTGAATGGATCCTTTGAGAAACACTTGGGAGATATGTAAATAAATACTGGACCATTTATTTGCAATGTGGACATTATGGTCCTTTTTTTCATACTAAAATTAATGCCATAGCATAGTCTCCTTGAGAACATGACATAATAGGAAGGATAATTTGTCAAGTCCCAAGGTGACTTTTCAGACACTGTTAAAAAAATCCCTGTGCTGTAGGGATAAGGAGGCATAATGAGGCAGGGAAGCCAAATGGAACTCATCCCACACAATACAGCATGTTTGATTTAGAAAGTAACTTTTCACCTTTGCTGTCAGATTCTGCTCACATGAAAACAATGTGTTGAATTTTTAGATCTTTTCTCTCTCCTGCCTGAATGCTGGAACTTTTGCAGCTTTTTTATCATAAAACATTTTCCTTTGGCAAAGATGAAATGTGTCTATCATTGATGTTGCAATAGTTCCAATGGCTGCTCTGGATTAAGGCACATTTGAAAGCTTATTGGGTGTGCAAAAAACCAGAAGTGTGTCCTCCTAAAGAGCCCACTATCTCATATTATTTTTGAAAGAAAAAGCACACCATGACTTTGCTAGGGACTACATATCATCACTATACAAGGAATTGTGGTTGCTTAAAATTGAGGAAATTCTGGTAGAATTTGCTCAAAACTGTTTTTCTCTACTGTCAGTTTGCTCATAACCATATTTCATATTGGGCTAGTAAAGGAGATTGTGCCTTGATGTACCAGGTATAAATATAATGTGGAGAACATTGGACATCTTTATAACAATTGTAACTAATACTTGTTTGACAACATGCTTTCTGAAATACTCTAGCCTTTCAGGTGATAGCAAAATTATCACCTCTCCTTCATTAGAGGTTGTGAACCTCACAACATTTGATCAAGATTCATTGGAACTAAGGGAGACTTTTCACTATACAAAGTGCTTCACAAAGTCAATATCCCCTGCATGCTGAGTGTGATTGCACATGACATATCTGATTGGCAGTGCCTAGAGTAAGATACTACCTATAAGGGATAGCAGTGAGCCCAAACAGAATAAAAAGTAACATATACTTCCATTAAAAATCTGGTAGAATCTCAATAAACTATCTGGAAAATCTCATAACATTTGGACTTTTAGACAGTGTGGCATCTTCAAATGAAGATCCAACTGCCATGAGCTTTAATGATATATAATTGTTAAAGACACATACCAAGAAAATTGAAATGTGAAAGACATCATGCTCTTTATTAAGATGAGAGAGAAAAGTCTTTTAGTCAGCAAAGACAGAGACAACCCTTTATTATATTCACAGAACTATGCACAATGTCATAGTGGCAAATTAAAAATCCCTAATTTTATCTAGTTTAATTTAATTTCATGATTGCTGATCTATTTTGTTCTTGCTGCACCTTTCTTGTGTCTTGTCACCAATGTGAGCTGATAGGTAACCACTGCAAGATTGCTCAGTTTCTCTCATTTTAAAAATAAAGACAACTATCCTGGAAAACCTGGTCTTCCAGCTGTTAAAGAGTGAAGAGATCACCATCTGCTAAGATGACTTGGTGTAACAATCTCCATTTAGTTTGTCCTTCCAAAGTCAAGAATGTGATTATTCTATAATTCTCGCACCTGATTAATTCTTAACTGTGAACATAATTACACTCTCCAGAAGGTAAATCACTCTTATAAATCAGGTGCTGCTGACAGATCTCTCTTCTGCACACTAGCACACTGCAGCAAAGTCAGTCTCAGATTGTAGAAACAGATGATTGTTAAAACACATATTTTGCAGAGGCTCTACTCATTAATGAATTACAGGTAACATGATACTGCAAGAAAAAAGAAGGAAAAAGGGATACAGTGTGGCATTCATAAATTCTTCAGCTACTGCAGAAATGTTTTTTATGACCACTATGAACAAAGAAAGCAGTGCCTGCATATACAGTCCTACTGCAGCAAGCTGACATGAAAAGACAGCTTGACATTTACGAACTCTAATCTAATATTAAATTGCCAAAGGTGGGCTTGGAACTGAGACTGACTTCAAACAACAAATCAAATAAAAATAAATCAAGTGAAGAAATAGCATAATACATATTTTTCATGTTCCCCCCACTTCCATCACCCCCCCCCATCCCTGATTTAGCAAAGATTTTCTTTTTGCTGGTTGTAGCTACTGATCACATTATGCCCTAATACATAATTTGTAACAATACCATGTGACTGTAGTTCCCAATTGTATGAAAAGCACTCCAAGGGACTTCTCTTCATATGCAGGAAAAGTCAATGTTTAATACATTTTTCCTAATGTTTCTCCAGTTTTACTTAAGCAGATATAAAGCCCAAATTTTGTTAAGAAATCAGAAACTTTTAAAGCAGATTTTCTAAAACACCTAAGACAAGAAAACATGCATTGTCCCACCATACACAGAGCAACAGCTCCCACTGTCTAATCCTAAATTATTTAAGACCGTTTGAATTCTGAGTAATGTCTTCGCAAGTCACAGAGGGACAAACTAGCATGACATAATGATAAGAATTGAATTGGTTCTGGGCTTGAAATTAATTTTTATTTTCCATAGGAGAATATGTACTGACTTTCCTGGATAACCTTACATATGTTTTTCGACAGTATCAGTGAATTCCATGAAGTGATTCAGATAAATGCAATCTATTTCACGTCTGCCAAATAAATACTCCAATCTACTGATGACATGAATTATTATTTTAGAAAGGATAGAAAAAAGTATGATAAATCTTTTATTCCTTAGCTTTTGATATATTATTCACTTTATTGCATTTTCCTTTTTCTTTTTCTCTAGAAAGCTAAATAGTAGTTTTTAAACTCTCTTTGGGTACAGAAGAAATTACTATCACATGTACTTTTAATTATTTCTGAATCCTTTTCCTCATTCTTTTGCATGTCTGGTTTCCCTAGTGAAATGAAAAATTACTATAAGATAATGGAATCTTTGAAAAATATATTTTCAAATAACTGGGTTAGAATTACTTCTGAAATCAGTAATACTACATCAGGGATGAATTTATTATCTTACATTTGTTCTTTGTGTGTAAGTCCACTATCTCAAATCCACAGTTTGAAAAGGAAATGTAAAATAAATGTGCTGTGTTTTCAGTTAAATCTAATTAAAGAGCTTAGAAAAAGATTTCAGATGAGGCTTGATATAAAAGCAACAGATTAAAGGAGATATTTTTCATAAGATGAAATTCTACATAAGACTTATTTAAAAAATTAAAACTTTCCAAACTTTATTTTCTATCTTTTTATCATAGTTCTATTTGAACTCCTTTAATTGGCTAAGGGATGAAAGTTTAAGGAAAAAGAGTGAAAAGTTTTCTATTATCTGTGTAGGATAAGCTCCCACCAACCTTATCAAGTTCTGGATGATACCTTTTTAAATTTTACTTTACTCAACATTCATTCTGTACAGACTTGTCTCTGAGCTCTACACTACTGAAAGCTGACTGTAGTTTTCACAGCTTGCTTAATTCAGATTTGCCTTGTATATGTGATACCAGAGCTAATTCTTCACTTCACTATACATACATATTTAGATTAACTTAAGTAGACTTTTAGTCATAGCTTATTCTTAAGATCATTCTCAATAGTACAGACAGGCTCTGCATAGCATGTGTTGAAGGAACTGTGAATGTGTTATTCTGCAAACCTTTTTATGATAATGTCCCTCAGCTTTGTTCTCAGTTCTACATAATTTCTGAAGTCTCCCAATCTTCCATAATACCCAAAAGCAAAAAGGAAACATGATGACTCTTCTATGAGATTCCTAAATCAGATGTCTAACACTTACTTATCTTATTATAGACAGAATACAGTTATTCTTTTTTTTTTTTTTCATCTCTTAGAAAATGAGAAGACATTTTGCAAAGCAGTTCTATTCATATAGTTTTTCTTTACAGCTAAGCTTTTGGCTCTCCACTCAAATATCTGTGTATGGGAAGTTTATATTAAACCAGCATACTTATTCTCAAGAAGGCTCACAGAGGTATTGATGTTGGCAGGGAGTTCTGGAGATCATCTAGTTCAACCCCTCTGCTAAAACAGGTTCTCCCAGAGCAGATTGCACAGGATCACATCCAGATAGGATTTGAGTATTTCCAGAGTAGGAGACTCCAAAACCTCTTTGGGCAGCCTGTTCTAATATTCTGTCAGTTCCTAAGTAGAGGAGATTTCCCCATATTTAGATGGAACTTTCTGTGTTCCAGTCTATGCCCTTTGCTCCTTATCTTGTTGCTTAGGACTACTGTAAACGGTCTGGTCCCATCCTCTTGACATTCGCCTTTGTCTGACCCCATCCTCTTGACATCCACCCTTAAGATAACTTTAGGTATTAATAAGATCTCATCTGAGTCATCTTTTTCCAGGCTTAACAAACTCTGCTCTCCCAACCTTTCCTCATAAGAGAGATGTCCCAGTTTCCTAATGATCTTCACAGTCCTCTTAACGATTTCCAGTAGTTCCTTGTCTTTCTTGAACCTTAAGGCCCAGAACTCAACACAGTGGTCCAGATGTGGCCTCATAGGGCATAATACAGTTTTCTACTCTACCTTCTAGAGCCCTCAAGGATGTTGACTTACCAGCTAGAGAAACTGGAATTCCTTTGTTCTGCACTTCAGGTGTTCTCCTGCTGACCTGTTATCCCTCACCAGTCATCTCTTGCGAACCCTTTGCGTCAAACTGGTAGAAGTGGGATGGATTGAGATTCCCCTCCCCTGTCTATTTTAGTCTGAAGTCTCCATCACCAGCTTGGCAAGCTTATGACCAAAAATGCACCCCCCCCTCCTCCTTCTCTGACAGGTGGACCCCATCAGTACCCGGTAGACCAGGTTTCTCAAAAATCCCATGATCTAAGTAGCCAAACCCCTGGTGGGGGCACCAGTTCTGTAGTCATTTGTTGATTCTTCAGATTCAACTGGCCCCTTCAAAATCATTCCCTTTGATTAGGAGGATTGATGAAGAAATTTCCAGAGGCCTTTACTGCCACTCCTAGGGATCAGTAATCCTTCTTGGTGCTGCTTGGGCTGCTCATCACTGACTCCCAGAAACAACAGCAGTGAGTAATAATCAGTGGACTTTCTGAGTCCTGGTAGTCACTCAGCAGCATCCCTGATATGAGCTCCCTACACTTCTCTAGAGAACATCACACTTTTTTTATTCTAGAGCACTTGGTATCCTCTTTCTACAAATTTTACCCTGTTTCTGCTAAAAAAAGGGCATAACTACAACATAGAAAAGAGATTGTTGTAGAAAGCTAGATAACAAGTATGGTTTTGATGCAACTGCAATCTGTGATTCCAAATGGAAACTACTGAAGTTGATACATTCTTGAAAATTTCCAATCTCTCTCTACTTATATGGCACTCTTCCATCTGCTTTCATCAAGGGAATAAAGTTTTTTTAAAGTTCTTAAAGCCAGGTTTTAGAAGTCAGCTAGGAAAATGTTATAATTTGTGAGGTTTGTCTCATATATATATATATATATGTATGTATATATGAGAAGTTGCAGCACTATCTATAGTTGTATATAGTATCTATATAGAGTTGCAACTCTATCTATAAACATCACTACTTTAATTTAAGTGTCTGTATATGCAATACAAAGCAAAATATGTATAGATGTAGTGTAGCCAAATTCCCACTACATTTGAAATTAATTAGGCCTAGGATTATTGCAGACAGATGCACTCCTGAGAAGCTCAAGATTCCATACACACTATTTTTGCAAAAGGAGGTCTCTAGTTCCAGGTTTTAATGCAGGCCTTTCTTTCACTACAAGGCAAAGCAAGGTGAGCAAATCCCTTATCCTTCTTATGCTATTGCATACTACAGTGGTTTGAATCATATTTTATAAACCATACCTGATTTATTTAAAAGTTCTAAGATACCATATGTGCTGCATTCACTTGACAGATGGATATTGATATTTGATCTCATCTTCATGAACACTTGCTGAAGCATATGAAAAACTGTTAATGATATTAAAGCTGTGCTGATTAAGATCATATTCAAGCCTCTGATGAAACCCAATAGTATGTTCTACAGAGTCCACTTCTGAATTTTTTATTGTGATGTTGATATATAATTTGTTGATAGTGTGTAGCTAAAATAAAATTTAATACGGTAGAATACTATGAAAGTATATCCAGATAACTTATTCCTCAAATAAGTTAGTTCTAAAGAATAATCAACACACTAACACACAAAGTGGAATATACAGGAAAGGTAAAATGCAAGTATGTATACAAATTAAGAATTAATTTGTTCCTGGTGCTGAGGAAGCTGTTATGTTCAGAACTTCAAATGAAAGAGTGTCTTTCAAGGTAAACAGGAGAACAAACCTCAGACACAGAGGTGTCTTCCCCACAGAGAAGGTTTGCAACAAAGAGGAGCTTCAAAAATAGGTCAAATTCTGCCCCAGACTGCCTAAAGAGTTTTTCTAGTAAGGGAGACCAGTTTAATGCTGTATTACACTATGTTTAAGTCTCAATGACTGAGAAAGTATATTATACTGGATAATGTAGTAGGGGATTCACATCCTTTTCCATAACCAAACAATGTAGGATATTGATGGGCCATTCCGGAAAAATTCTAGGTATCGCCTGCACATAAATCAGATGCTTCCTTCTATTATCTTCATTTCCCTTCACTAGAAGTTAGCTCAGTTGTTTAGAGCAGGGTGCTATTAATACCAGCGCTGTGCATTCAATCTCTGTATGTGCCATTCACTTTAGAGTAGGACTTGATGATCCTTGTGGTCCCTTTCAACTCAGAATATTCTGTGATCTGTGATCTCTTCAGCAAAGTAGGTGGTATAACCACAGAGTAAAAAACTCTAGCATATTCTTAATGAATAGTTTAGGGAAAAGTGCTTTAGCTTAGTAGAGTGTAACTGAAATATGGGCACTCTTTCCCTTGTGATGACTGCTGGAGACATGGTCATATATAGACAAGAACAAAGTAGTCCCGATGTATAGTAATTTTCTTTCATATGCTGCAGCAGGCGTCATCAGACCTCAACTGTCAATGCTGTCAAACAAGGTATTCTGTTCACAGTTTCAAATGAAGATAATGAAAGCTTTTTATCTTTATTTTTATTATTATTATTTTTAAGAACTCTAAGAATTACTGGTGTAATACAAGATTTTATTTCATTTAGCCATATCTTTTTGGCAGTTAATAGTAGTTACTAAATCAGTCACTGAGAAACTGATGACATCCTTATTATTAAATTTGCACAAAAATTATCAGGGACACAAGATCCCAGTTAATGCATGTATTTTATTGGGCAATTTACTCTACAGATGCAATATAAATTATAAATTATGGAAGAAATCTCACACTAACTGCAAATTTCTTTTGTGTTGCTTCCAGTACTCACACCAGAGTTTGATTAGACCTAGTGGAAACAGTTTTTTATGACACATGATGCATATACACATTGAAACAGTGGCTTAACTGCAAATGGAGGCAGAAAAAAGAAAAAAGAAAAAAAAGACAAAAATTTCTGATACAGAAAATACACTTTGTTATTGAGATATCAAAAAAACCCTAAAAAAAGCCTCTAGCAAAGCCTCTATTCATGTTCAGGTCAAACTATTCAGATAATTACATAACATTGCTGGGTTTAATTCCTGTACTTGTTGTCCCTCTTCTCATACATATTCACTGTTTTCTCTCCAGCTATCTAACCCAGCAAAGTGTGCCATTCCCTTATTTCCCACAGGGATTCTTTTCTGGACAGAACACCTAGTCTTTCTGAGACATGAATTCATTTATGCAAAACCACAATTCTAGGAAGACCTGGTAATTTTTCCAAGTGTGTTCAAAACTGTACTTTCAACTTCATATATTACCAGGCTAAGAAATTTACAGGCACTTATCTGCTATGGTTCATCTGCCTATCTGTGAAACAAATTATTCTAAAGCCTCCAAAAACACCATAGCTGAAGTCTTTGCAAAAATTAATGCACAAGATTGCACAATGTCACTCTGTGAAAGTGTAGGCTACAAACTGAGATATTGAGAAGCAAATAAAATAAAAAACTTATAGGGTTAAAACAAATTTATATTCTATAACAATACATTTGGCTTGTGGAAGGAAAAATACCTGACATTTTCTTAATCCCAAATTTGGACCTTAGTCACAAGGGTTATTCTGTAGGGTCACTGTACAGACCACGAAACAGGATTTAAAAAACCTTCTTTGTATTTTTTCACAATAAATGTTGACTTATGTGATTACAAGTTCTTCAGAATATACTAGGGAAAGAAGAGAGCCCACAGTAAAATTATCTCTCTTCAGAGATTTGGGGGGAGAATTGGAGGAAGACGTTAGGAGGTGGAAAAAGAGACAGAGAGGGAGACTTTGTTTAGGTCCAGAAATGATTTTCCTTCCATGGTTTCTGAGAGGAATGCAAGAATCACATTGGTACTTCAGTTCACCATCCAGGAGCCATATGAAAGTATGAATCTCTAACGTGGACTTTTATAATCTCAACAAACCACAAGGTATCCACAAATTCTGTACTAGACTTCTGTGGCTTGTCACTACTGTAGCCTCTGATGTTTCTTACTACTGTGCTTTGTACTATATCCACAGGATATGAGAAACATTATAATAATGCACAAAATAATTCACATATAGAACAGAAATCAGGTGGGAAAATGAGTCTAGGTAGATAGAGTCTAGTGTGAGGTAGATACTTTCTAAAGTAGAATTCTGTATAGCCACACTTTCAATTTCATTACCTGGTTAATTATTGACTAATCACTGGAGCATTTTTTAAGGAAATAATGAAGCACAACATAAAATTGCCCTTCTATCAATAAAAATGTGAGACAGAGATTACATTAGTGACTATACTGAAATTGTTCAGCATAAGTGAACTTCAGAGACAGATAAAGATGTAATCATACACTTTAGCATATATTGCATATGTGAAATAGTCTAAGATAACTGTGCTTAACAGTCAAGTACTATCTGAGTTTATTTAATGGGGACAGGAATGTGAAAAAAATCAATTTTGTCCTTGGTTGCTCTGTATACCTAAGGGGCAACAACTGTAAATCTGAATAATTTTTTTAATGCCAGGATATTTCCAAAGGTAAATCCCTTGGTTGTTATTATTGATTTTCAGCAGCCCCTTTTTTTAATTTAAATGTAAATATTTTCAACTTTACCCTTTGTATGAATCAATAACAATTTACCTTGCAGTATTATGCTAGCACAAATGTTTAATACATGGATTATGTCCTTTGACTTGCACCTTGCTAAAATAAAAATGGTTTTGGAATAGCTGAAGATCAGGTTGGATAGTGCCAGTACTCTGGCACAGTAGCTTGTATCTATTTATAAAATGAGAAATAATGATAAAGCAAAGCCTCTTCCAATATTAATTTAAATTGATATATTTCAAATATAAAGATATAGAAACTAGAAATTCTGATTAGCTAACATAAGCAGAAATGCAGTTCTCTGTTCCTTTCTTATATGCATACATTTAAAACTAAAAATTAATTTTACTAGGAATTCAAGACTCGCTAGCAAACAGAAGGGTAAAGTCAAATCCATTTTACCATGTATCTTTGATAACTGTCCAAAAGTTCAAAATCTTATCCAGTGTTTGATACCACTTTTGGTATTTCTTCCTGGTCTTAAAGACCTTCAAAAAGCTACAAACAGTTATGAGTACTTAAACTTCTCTCTTGTTTTGGAAAATGTCCATTTATGGTTTGAAAAGACAAAACAAATAGTGACATTTTAAAGAACAAATAATAGAATAATTAAGTGATCTAGATGCATATATTTTCCCACAAAACCACCTTCTCTGTATAAAAAATATAAATCTTTGAAAACCTATGCATCTGCTCAATGATGAATCCCAAAACCACAGTAGTGTTGATTCAGTTCTGGGCTTCACAGCACAAGAGAGACAGAGCTTCTGGAGCAGATCCAGCAGAGGGCTACTAAGTTGATCAATGGTCTGGAGAATGTCTCTCGTAAGGAAATGCTGCAGGAGCTGGGCCTGCTCATCATTCAGAAGATGATGAGAGGGGGCCTCATCAGTGCATTTAAATATCGAAAGGGCAGGTGTCAAGAGTATGGAGCCAGGCCAACAAAATGCAACAGAGAGAAACTGATGCAAAGGAAGTTCCACCTGCATGTGAGGAAGAACTTTTCTGTGTGAGTGACTGAGCACTGCAACAGGTTGCCCTGAGAGTTTGTGGAGTCTTGTTCACCAGAGATGTTCAAGAAGCATCTGGATGCAATTCCATGCCATGTACTCCAGGACGACCCTAGAGCAGGGAGGTTGGACCAGGTGATGCGCTGTGGTCCCTTCCAACCTGAGCTATTCTGTGATTCTCACCAATGCCAAGCCAGAATTGTAACTGGACAGTTAATGGGACTACATGAGGTGTCACAGAGCTCTTAACTGGAGCAATTTTTTTATTTTCCATTGTTTGATAACACTTAGAAAGATTGAATTTCTTTTTGATAAACTGGGGCTTTCATTTATTTGTTTTGTCGGCTCTCCTTTTTTTTTTTTTTTTTCTTTTTAAATGAAACTGGAGATACCAGCATGTTAATTTCATGTTAATCTGGAATATTCTCTTTCTCTCACAAAGTTTACTGAATTTCCCAAGTCTTGTGTAATGCAAAAAAATGGGCTGCTTTAAAGGAACTCCTGCTGAAAAATGGCAGTTTTCCTTAACATCTGGGATGTGTTTGCTGTAGCAAACATAATGGGAGCAAAATGCCATTTTTTAAAGTAGTTAACTAACATTTTTATTATAGTTTTAAGGAGATAAAAGTACACACAGGCTTACCATAGGCTTCATTTGAAGTTCCTCTTGCTTTCAATATACTAGTAGGACTGTCACTACATATAGTGTTGCAACGCTTTTGTTTTACTTGTGACTCATTTCGTAAGAGGATAAAAATTACCAGAAAAAACATCTGTGAACAATCTATGCCAAAGCACAGTGGACCAAACTTTTCCAAACATTGTTATTACTGCTATGAGAAGAATACCAAATAGGATTGGAAAAACTCAAGCAAGTAAAACCCACCAAAAAAACCCCCAAACCAACAAGTTCTGCAGGAACAGCATCATGGCTCACACGTTTCATATCTTCATTATCTCACCTGCCCTGGAAAACAATAAAGCTTACATAATCACACACATAACAAATTCTGTACCCCTTTTTTTCTGGCTTGAACCAGGACAGAGTTAACTCAGTCAGCTTTGCAAGGCTTTGGTTTGCAGACAGAGTAGTTAGACAGTAAAAGAAGGAGCCATATAGATTTCTCAGGCAAAGCTGACATTGTGAAGGACAGTATAAAGATTTCAAACATTTTATAATGTCATCCTGTAACAAAGAATAGCAAAGAATTCTTCTATTTATCATCTGCAGTAGTCCTTATCTTCTCTACCTCAACTGTATCATAATTAGAAGAGGAAAAATCTATGAACATTGAAAAATATCTTTTTCATATGACCTCTGTCATTTTCTCCTAATTCTTAAATTTAAATTATATTTTGGCAATAGTAAAATTTTCTGGAAAATGCAGAATCCACTAATGGTTCAGTTCTGAGAGATTTTTAAACTGTGATTGTAACAACAGAATCACGCAGAAACACAGAATATTCTGAGTTTGAAGGGATCAATAAGAATTATCAAGTCCAATGGCTAGCCCTGCACAGAATGAGAATCACACAAGAATCACACCCTGTGCCTGAGAGCATTGTTCAAATATTTCTTGAGCTCTGTCAGGCTGGTGCTGCGACCACTTCCCTGGGGAGCCTGCTCCAGTGCACAGCCACTCTCGGGGTGAAGAGCCTTTTCCTGATATTCAGCCTAAACCTTCCCCAACAGTTTCATGTCATTTCCTTGAGTCCTGTCACTGGTCATGACAGTGAAGAGATCAGTACTTTAATTTAATCAAATACAGTATTTCCCAATTTTATCAAGATAAATTAAAAAGTTAGGACCTTCAGAAAGAATATTATAATATAAAACCTAATAATAATATGGGAAAGTATAGGTCCTAAAACCTTTGTTGGAGTAGATGACAGAATGTTTTACAGCTACTTGGATTAAAGCAGATATGTTTTTTTGTGGTCTATTGCAGAGATAGAGGAGGGCTATAACCCTTTGTTTAATAGTAGATGTGAAAGAAAGCACTGTACACTATCAATATCCAGTCTTAAATCTGAAATGGAAACTCTGCAGGCATGTAATGTAACTACCTTATTTACCACACAGAATATGACCAAAGACACTGTTAAATTGATCAAGTTACAAGAAATAAAACTCCAAAGGTAAAAAGATCAGCAAACCAGAAAAATGAAAGAAGAAAACCCTATAAAAAGGTAGGGGCTAATAAAACAAGAAATTTCTCATGTAACTTTGCGCTAAGCTTTACATAAGCTATAAGTTTTCTATTTTTCATTTATGAAAGGTAATAATTTACAATTTGTGTGAAAGTAATTTTTTTTAAAGTAGAATGTCTATCATATGAAGACAGACCACAATAGGCTTGTGCCAAATTTTATAGGAAAAACATGTTTTTGTCACTGCATCCTATTTTGATGGTATATAGAGGCTGTAAACAACATACAAGTGTTTTATATCTTCAGAATACAATCAGTGAAATGAAAGGAACACATGGTAAAAGTCAGTAGAAATAAAAGAGCTGCTGATTTGCTACAGTGTCTTTGCTGGATGGGTCAGGATGCATTATGCCTTGAATATTTCATTCAATTTACTGAAATCATCAATGTCCAATATAACGACATGGAAGAAGGTAAAAAACTTATTCTATAACCTGTTCTTTAACTTGTAAATGCATGCAGGGTACAAGATATTTGAAAAGACGCCAGGTCAGGGCACATCTAAGAGGTTTAATAATTTCTTATGTATCTCATAGAATTATACTGATTTAGAAAAAAAAATAGAAACAAATCCAATTTCAAACTTCCTGTAGGAACAATAGGATAGATCATGAGATCGCCAATATTCAGTAAAAGACTATTACCCACACCCATGTTTCCAAATGTGAAATATTCAAGTATTCCTAAAGAGACCAAAATTGAAACAAGTGCAGAACATGTGACCAATTGACGCTGTTGAGCAGGACGGGAACAAAGAACTCCAGATCAGAAGGCTAAGAAAATGAACTCTCTCCTTTATTTCAAATGTATGGCTCTACATATATATGGAGAACATCGAGAAGACTAATTTCATTGGTCTTAGACTAAAAACATCCCACACCATTGGTGGGCAGTGAATGACGCACAGAGGCAGAACATATCTATAAACAATCTGAATAACAAGATAGATTAGAGAATTATTTACATTCTTTCCCAACTGCTCCCCAGGCTGTCGCCTGGTTAGAAAACCTTTCTCTTTCTCTCTGACTGAGCTGAGAATACCCACAACCAATTTATATAACATTATCACTAGAAGCAACATTAAAAAAAAATTACCATTGTCAAGGTCTAGTAAAGGACTGGGGACAAACACTGAAAATTGCAATCTAGAAGTTTCTGCACCTACCCACTTGCCCTGGTTTAGGTAATTAAGTACCTATTCTGTCGGAGTTTGGCTTTCTCATCAAGTGAAAGCTGAGGATCTATTAATTTCTGTTCTTGGTGTTCAAAAGTGATGCTGCTGTTGCATTCTCTCAGCTTCATTTTGTTCCAACACAAAGCAAAGAAAATTTTAAAACACAAGAAAATGTAAAAACTGAGTTGATAAAATATGCTGAACACCTAATATCCTCACAGTTTGGAGAATACCTATATAGATCCCTTTATTCAGAAGTAGGCTTTGGCCCCTGGACAAAAACTGAGATCTGAACACTTACATTATTTGAGGAAAGATATAGACTGTCCTTGCAACTGTAAATGCCTCTTGTGTTCACAGATTTTCAAAATTATTTTTCTATAAGAATGTATTATGTCAAATCACAGTAGAATTCTAATTTTTTTCTAATTACACAAGACTTCCCTATAGTTAGAGATAATGTAGATTGTTTTACTACAGAAACTTGTTAAGCTTTCCTTAGATGAATTTTGCTTCCTAGTAGTCTCCAGTAATAAATTAATAAATCTTTTTTTGTTTTAATCACAGTAAGAATAAGTGGTTTCAAGACAAACATTAAGCAGCTGGTGAACCCCAGTATTATTCACTATTACATGACATATCTAATCATTAAAACATCAAATACTACAGAATTATTCTTTTACTACTTGTTATTCTCCAAAGGGATATTACTTTTTTATTTGTGTTTTCATTACATTAATTCAGTGTAGAATCTGCTACAAATAATTATTTAAAACTTTCCCCTGCAAGCACTTTCTTTTACTGTGGACAAATAAATTAAGAACCATTCTTCCAGTAGCCCAACACTATCAGAAGAAAGTCAAAGAATCATTTCCCTCAAAACATCAATTAATGTAGCTAACCAGCATGCTTTTTGTGACTACAGGATTTGGAAAAAGGAGAAAGGCTTACACAGTGAGAGAAAACATAAACATTCCTATAGTGTAGTATATGTATAGAAGTGAAAAACAACAAAGTCTACCAAATTTTAGAAATAATGCAATTGGAATAAAAGGGTTAAACATTCTCATGTAACTGGGCGCAAAGCCAGGGGAATGTTGTGATACAATAGAATTATAAATTGTTTGCTCTAATCTTATTCTAGCATAGAAAAGGGTACATTCTGAACACTAAGTACTTACAAACTACTGCCGACTAAGACAGTTGGTAAGTGTGTCAAGAAAAAATACAACTGGTAAGTTATATTTTCAGTTTATGTCAGATGTCCTTGATAAAGGCACATGAATCCTTTCAAGTGTGGGGCTTACTTCCCACACACATACAGAGAGAGAGAGAGAGAGAGAGAAAAGAGCAAAACAAAATGTCTTCATTCAAGGCAAGAATCTGTCTCCAAAGGATAGTTACAAGAATGCAGACATGCATAAGAGGGAACCATAAATTAGCAGGTGGAAAGAATGGCACATAAAAGGGCTGTTAAATGATTTTGTGATAGCTAACTTCTCAATAGAGTTGAGTGAAACCAAAGGCCCTGTGAAAGCATTCATGCATGGAGAAGATGTAGATTTGAGACAATTTTAGGCTGGGAGTGAGAGGTGAAGGGGGGCATTAATTAGAGACTGCCGCCAAGCAAAGAATATGAGGTAAATTCCCCTCTGATGTGGTATTTCAATGTACAGACAAAAAGTCCCCTCACCTCAAAGATATTGCTATAGCCCCTTCATTACTGTATAAACATGAATTAGTTATGCCACTGAAGCTGTTATATATCCTGCAGGTTTTAACAGGAGGAAAAGAAATCATTACAGAAGCAAGGAGAAAGAAGGTGAAAAAAAGATGGAAATACATTAAGATGCTAGAATGTAAATAGTTTCCTCTCTCCCGAGTCTCTTACATATATATCAAAAGTAAATGTAGTTGCTTAGTGAAGCCAGTGATCTTATCTCTTGTTTTCAGCAGTCCAATGCAGCCCCAGAGGCACACAAAAAATTAGTGCTCATTGCTGTTATCTTTTCTTACCTAAAGAAAATGCAGCATTGATTAATAAGAAAAAAAATGTTGTGCCTTTCTGATAAGACAGCAACCCTTCCAGCAGTCTGTGTCTGTAAAGTGCAAATGAACACACTGGAAAAGGAAGAATTGAAAGTCTTAGTTTTGGGGTAAATTCTTTGAAATTCTGAATAGAAGGAATTTAAGGTAGATCAGTAAAAGCCTAAAGCTACAATCCTTTGGAAAATCATATCTAGGGCATCCAAAAGATGAAGTGTCCTAAATCAGCAGTACATTCTGAAAATTTTTAGTGTCTTCATTCAGTATTCACAAAGCAAAGTTAAAGACACACTGGGCCAGTTATTGGTTTGAAATGAGCATTTGTGTTTACTGAGAAGAGCTATATGATCTACCCCTTCAAACTGAACCTCTGCCTTTAGACATAAAGGATTAGAGAGTAGTAGCTAGAATGATTTGCAAAGATGTAGCTGCATGTATTGACATGCTGTGACTCATTATAGATAGCTGCACTCTATTTTTATTTCTTGTAAATGTAAGCTTTCATGGAGTTCAAAAGGAAATACAATGTGAAGATTTTTTTAAAGCAGGTGGAAAAAAAAGAGGAGTCTTGCTAAAGAAAAAGAGACACCTTTTTCTACTACTTACTCTGTCTGTATTAATACTTATTTCTCAATGAACAGTTTGCTGAAATCCCTAAATTGGTGAGACATGAAGAAACGTTGTCTTATGAATCATCTAATTTTAGGTAACCATGTATATATATAAACTATTGTTACAATAGTGGTCTAAATTTATATGAATGTTGAATTGTAAAGATACTGTCAAAACTCAGAAAAGGTCCAACAACAACTTGATTTTCTGAAGCACTGAAGGGAGCAGAAACACTTGTTTAAATTCTCCATGCTATTTACTTTAGATGAAGGTGGCATAGTAGGTGACTTTGCTGTCATTGTAGTTTAGTGAAATGAATTCAGTGACCCATAAGGTCATGCTGAACTCTCAAAGCACAACCAAAATGATTATTACACTGCACATACTATATGTATGTTAGAATAAATAAACCACTAAAACTTTGTAACCTGCATATTTACCTGCTGAAAATCGATATGATAAAATTATGCCTTGCTCTACAGAAAGGTTTTTTAAGTTTAGTTTTTGAAACTTCTTTATCAATTAATAATAAAAACAATATTTGTGTGTTAGTTTAGATATGCTCTGAAATGCCATTACCTAAAATGGAAGATGATGAGAGAGAGCTTTTGGTACATATAAACTCTGTATATATATATATATATATATATATATATGTGGATATATACTAAACTCTGTGTGGATATAATATAGGAATACAAGATTGCCATGATTTGGATTCTAGACTAGCTGTAGTTCAAGCCTTTTGCTTGGCACTGTAGCTCAGTTATTCTTATTTACTTTATTTATACATTATTTATTTATAGGCATTTTGCAGCATTAAGCACCTGAGCATTGCGTCGTTCAACACTGACTCATTACTTTGCTGTCAGTGCAATGCACAACATGCTACAGACATTAAAATTGTTCCTGAAGTGCCTTAACTGTTGGTTCAAGAAGTAAACAATTAGATTAGATCATCCTATACACATGAAATCTGTCATGATCTATTACTGTGAACACAGGAAACGATACTGTACCTGAGTCTGTGCAGAAAATTTAAATATAAAATCAAGAAACTTTCAACTGATACAAGATTCTTTGTCTTCAACTTGATCAGCTTTAACCACACTGGATCTGAAACTTGATCTTATGCAATATCAAAATACACTTTTTTCTCCTGCTGGCTACTATTGAAATAACTACTTGACATGATAATCCTACAATAATAATAAAAACACAAATAGCAATTATCTTTTTGTTTCAAGTCTTTGCTCCAGAATATGTTAACAGAATGGACACAAAATTTTCCAAAAGCCAATTAGGCATCTCATCTGCAAATTTCTGCAAATATACTACATTTAGCAGCAGGTCAAACAAAGCAAAAATATAGAACTGTATATTTATTTCCCTTTGGTTTTTAGGGGCTAGCAGTTTTAGGTACTCTCCAGAATTTCTCTTGATGTTTTATCTTGTTCACAAAGAATGGCGCAAATATTTTCTACTTTACTTCTGAGTTACTGAACTTGAGATACAACTTATAAGGAACAGTGTTACAGACACTCATAATTTTGAACTTACCTATAATGCTATTAGCTATTCCAATTATAATTTCTCACAGAGGGTCCAGAGCCCTCAAGGCTTCTGAAAGCTGTGGAAAAGCCAGATATTGGGATGACCAAGCAACAGATTCTTCTGTTTGAGAGTAAATACCAAGTACTCGATGTCTGGAAATAGAAAGAAACTGTGGGTAGCCTGCTCTAACATCTCCTCAGAAAATCTGGTGCTTGCCACCAAAGTAGAAAGAATTATAGATCAGGTAGAATGTAAGCTCTGATCTATGTCTGCTCATGAAGTGATATACACTGAACCATCAACAGGAAAAAGGCCAGAACTACACAATTGGATGCCATATTCAGAGAAGCATGTTTATATGTTTGCACTGTTTTTTAACCTATCTGCATTCAACATTTTCTAGCAGTATGTTTTTAACCTGTGTATAATATTATACTGATCCTTTATTTCTACTTTTTATACAGCTATATTTAATCACAAAAAGGTTGGTTAAATCTAGCACTGTGAATGTAGATAGTAATAATTTTAAATAAGAAGCAGAGATAACTAAATTCTTTGTTCCCGCCAAAAGCACATGACGTGAAAGTTATCAGATTATATCAGACCCAAGGGACATTACATGTCAATAGAACAGTCATATCATAGAAAGCTGGTTGAAGCTCTGGGAACCTTCAGATAAAAGGTTCTCCTCTATAATAATGGGTGGTGACATCAGTCCCAGGATGCTACAACTCTGAAAGAAACTCTTTCATTGTAAACAGATTAAAGTTGAAGAGAAAACCCAGCTTTCAAATCAAGTCCTTAGAGTTCTCTCACTGAAACCTCACAGCCAGAAATTCAATGTCTTACTGGACAAAAAAATTAGAACCTCTAGCATGACACTCAAACATTCATACTTTTGGTGTTATCCAGAATGTTTGTACTAAAAAAGAGCTATTTTTCCTTCATGCTGCTATAGCAGAGTCTTACCTTTTTTTCCTTCTTGTTCCTTTGTAAAGATCTTGATTCTTTGTAAAGAAAATAAGCACTCAGAGCAATTGGCTTCCAGATAGAATAACTTGCTCTGCAAGTTGTACTGCAAATTTAGTGGTACAGTATCACATCAATGCTTGTTTGCAGCTCCCAGAAGGGATACTCACATTTAAAGAAAAATAAACCAAAACATGTTTATGTTCAGTGTTGCTCCCTCAACTTTTTCATCAATAAAATGCACTTCTAGAATAGCATCACAATTTGTAATCAATGTCGTGTCAATAAGGTCAAACAAGGAGCCAAAGTATTCAAGTGGATAAATGGAATACAAATTAAAGTTTTACTATGTAAAATAATCTAATATTCTATCATACACTGATTTGCTTAGGCTGTTCTGAAGACCTCTGATAAACTTTTTTGAGGCATTTTGGTGATCTAGATAGAATTATGTTGTCAGAAGTGATTTATAAAGCTAGAGACAGATTTATAAGGGTATCTTATCAGTTGCACTTAAAAAAAAAAAAAGTAAACTAGAACTCAAAAAAAGAACTCAAAATACCTGAAAGTTTATAAAAATGGAATATATACCTTACCTGAAGAAAACAATTAATAAAGAAATTAAGTGAATTACATATATTGCATGTACAGTTACTTAGGAAAATTAGTGTCCCAAAGAAAACTTTAAGGACTCACACTTGGCACCGAATAAACTTATATTTCTGATGAGTTATTTGCAGTAAAAACCTTAAGGATCATGATGCCTAAATTCAATTTTAAAACATATTTTAGTCACCCACAGTAGTCTTCTGGAAATTATACTCTATTGTCTGTCTGTACAGGGGTCTGGCTGCCAGCAAGTGTAGTCACACCACGGGTCAGGGATTCATGTGCCTGGGTGGTGGTGACTGGGAAGACCCCAGTGAAACTCAGTGCCAGCCACAGGACTGGGACCAAGGCTCAGAGGCATGGCTGCCAGCAACTGGATCAGATGATAATCTTACATGTGAGCACTAGTGAAGATCAAACCAGACTTCCTGGAAGTGGTGGATAGAGTGGCAGAGGAGCCAAGGAGGATAAGAGTATGTTTCTCTACAGGTGAGACTGGGGCAATTGACTACTGAAGATCAGGGGAGTCCCAGCCAATTTGGGCGTTGTGTATGTGAGTGTGGCCAGGAGTCTGAGGAATCTGTAATAGCAACTGAAGTCAGGTTATGGTCTTGAGTCTTTTATGCCTCCATTTGACAGCAAACGAAGAGTCTGGGATCCTGGGCCACTGTTGAGCAGATCAAATGTCTGAGCCTGGCCCCTGGAACGATCCATGTTGTACATGTATTTATAACCTTGCTTAGCCAGATGGGAGGGCAGGTTGGGGCCATTGGTTCTGGCTTCTGTGCATGTGAGTGCTTTGTGTGTCTTGTCTGTCTCTATCAACCTGTGTGGATGGCTGTGGATATTTGTGTGTGTGTGTGTGTGTGTGTGTGTGTGTGTGTGTTCTCTGTGTGCATGTGCCTGCTGGGAATACATGCTCAATTTCACTGGAACATGGACCTGCATCAGTTTTACCTCACTCAGCCTATCAGGGCTGACACAGTATATTTTCCCCTAGCAGGTACTAGCCTAGAAAATACCTAAGAAAATCCATGGGTGATTCATTAATGAGAACAGCATTTTAGATTCTGGAGAGTGTGAGTGCAAGGACAAAATTATACACTGTGGATTTAGTTTATTTGCCTTCACAAAAATATTTGAAACTTAGTCCTCCATCCAGCAGCTTTTCTGTTTGCCATTAATATACAGAATACAGATCTCCAGCTGCAAGGCAGAAGATTGACACTTGTTCTTTAAACTATGCATAGATTTTTGGATCATGATTAGGGAGAGAGGGAGCAGGCTGAAAATCAGGAGCATTTCACTGAAATTTGCTGAAACATCCTGGAAAAGGGTGAAGAGCCAGGAGGCAAATGCTGAGGGAAGCCTTTGATCATAAAACCTATCTGGTGCCAGACAATTTTTTTTGTAATATTTTAGCCATGAAGAAACAAAGCATTAAAAACAACACAGCACCCAAATTGTAAGGGGAGGATTCAAGATTAACTTTTGTTTCTCTTCAGGTAACACACCTTATAATGTCATCCATAGAAGCCCAATGCACGATAACTAGAAAAGAGCTCTCCTGACACCACTTTACTACCTTCTGACTGCTTCAGCCTGTACAGCCTTGGAAACCTTGTGTTTTCTTTTTATTTTGAATCTTCTTCCAGGGAACCCTTACTGACCATGGGCTGTCACTACCTTGAATTTTAGGTCCTTGAACCAGACCAAAAAGCTCACACACTTTGCCAAAAGTGCTCAAAGCTGCATACACTACCTGTGGGAGGAGAACGTAAAGCTGTGAATTTCAAGGTAGTGAGTATTTTAAGTACAGGCAAGAGGAGCACTAATCTTTTTAGCTGAAACTTGTCTACCAGACTGTCCTTCTTTTATGGCAGTTTTGTGCTCACACTGTGTCAGGCTGTCTGGAAAGGCCTTAGAGTAACTTGTCTTGTTTTTGTAAAAGGGGTCTGGAAACAAGTTTGAATGATGCAGATCTTGCTACTCTCATCATGAGCTGTTCTTGTTCTTCAAAATAACACAGAAAAATGTTGGAGGGAAAGATATTTTCAGTATTAGTAGAAGAAAGAGCAAACAGAAGAGTCCTAATGCAAACAGTAACATAAGTTCTCTCTTCCCAGACAAGGACTTCTCTGTGATACCACAAACCTGAACGGGCTGAAGACAGATTGTTAAGCACAGAGAATGACAGTCTTTTAATTCAATAACTTGATTTGATGGCAGAACGTGATCCCTATATTTCAAAGTGATTGGAAAAATCACAGACTCAGAATATAGGTTTTATCAAAAGATATAATAGAAACATAAGCTTTCACAATTGCAGACATGATCTTGAAAAAATTTAAACCACTTTCTAGAAGTTGTGGTCAACTGCACAAAAAACTTCATCAACAGTAGCAATCATAGTTAATTTCTGTGGTAAGTGGAGAGTGATGCAGAACTTGATATTCATGAAAATTCTACTATAAGCCAGAGGTGTGAGAGCCAAAACTTAAAAGGTTAAGATAGGGCTAAAGCAAACTTAATACAGTAAGACATATTATAGTTTAATATACACATTATTATGTAAACACATTTTCTAAAGGCCTCTAAATCATAAAATCCAAAACATTTTTATTCCAAGATACAAAGACTAAAAGTAGGAAATCAAAAAGCAAAAAGTCTTGTCTCCTTGCATTTTCTATTCAAGAAAACTTGTTTCATTTTCATAGAATTGTCCTGCAAAGAGGACAATAAACATTTGTTACAACAGTGAAGGACTGAAATAGTCCCTTTAATTGATGCCACAGCAGTTCAAATGAAAGAGATTAACTTTTGAATGATTTTACATAACAATTTTTCAAGGGCAATTTTCAACAACAAAAATTTTCATCTTTTATGAAAATACTGCTTCATTAATCTATCAATCAGATGAAAGCTTGCACTTCAACTGTGAAAAAAAAATCAACATATGATTCTTAAAGTTTAAGACAGATAAAATATTATCGCTTAAAAAAGGTTAATAATGCAAATAAGGGTAGGCCACAACACCAAGCCATTTGAGTTCAATAAAGTAGTAAATTTTAAAAATTTACTACAAAATCATTGATTTTTCAATGCCCAATATTCAATACAGATCTTGCAAGAAAGACTGAGATTTGATAGAAAATACTGATAAATATCTGTTTCCCCACCAGATACAAATGAAAGATGTGTCCATGACATGTTTTTCTCTATAGTTCCAATTTCAGCTACAATCAACTGATTATTTAACTTCATCTGCTTCAGGCTTTCATATTACAGAAAGAGCACTGAATTCCATTCAGAAAAAAAAAATCTCTGTTTATTCATCCAAGCTGAATGTTAGTTCTTTTTTTTTAAGTGATGAAGTTGATAGAAATTGTTTTAAAGATACTGGCAGCACATGTTGTGAGAGATATTTCAATGCTATCTGCCATATTGAATCATGACTTTGATTCACAGTAAAATAATCCTGACTCATATGTTATGTAATTCTATTCCTACAAAGTATTGCACTACTCTAGTCAGTACAGGTGTTGTAGAAGGGCTCACTTTTGAGCAAAAGAATTGAAAAGTCATGTCTGGGACTTTACTGGGAATGGTAACACATTTTTTGTGTTTAAGAGTCATAGTCTCACTATACCTTGTGGGTGTTAGTTTGGTTTAGTTTTGTAATGTGACTATATTTCAAAGTGAAATCAACAATTTTTCACCCCAGAATTTAGGGGTTTATTTTATTAGTTCAGCTGCTGCTCTGGGGTAGGGGAAGTGGAAATGATGGAAGATTGCAGGAGAAAAGTCAATGAAAAATCTTTTAAGATTGCAGTCATCTCTCTTTGAAAATTACATTTTGTATCCTCAAAATACACTGGTCCCTGGTGGAATCTTCATACTTTAATTAGCAATTTCTTCTCATCAATCCAACATAAATCTGCACTGACCTGAATTAAAGGGGTATCTCTCACACAATACCTCTGGGAGGATAGATGACAAATATCTTTGCAAACTCTATTTTTCTAAACATATACATTAAAAAAATCTACCAAAAAAAAAAAAAAAAAAAAAAAAAACCCAAACAAACAAACAAACAAAAAAACAAACACAAACAGAAAACCAAACAGAAAACCAACAAAACAACACAGTAGAGAAAACAAGTTTTTTACTTATTTAAATATTATTGGTCTCTTAAGACCAGACAGAGTAACCAGGAAAAAATCAGCATACTGTACAAGCTATAGTAACAAGCTATAGAGCAGTTTTACCTGCAGGTAAAAAAAAGATAAAAAAAAAAAAAGAAAAAAGAGGTGGAAGAAATTCCAATGCTGAGAAAGTTCCTTTACTATTCTTTCCTTTCTGTGTCCCAAATCATGATCTTTCACATTCTAATTGCAAAAAAGATGACAGCAAATACAGACCTATCCAGTAAGCAGTCCACAGTTACAGGAAATTTGGTTGCCAAGGCCACAGCTGTATAGAAGCTGCAGAGCAATGTGCTGGCTTTCCCACAGGCTATAAGGGTGGTACTGGTCATGAGAGGTGTGGGAAAAATCACCAGTTACAGTCTCTGTGGGGCAATGAAGATTATCAGAACTATGGAGTGGCAAGAAGGGACTGAAACTTTGGTTCTCTTCAGTTTTGGAAATACAAAATGATAAATAAATAATAAAATAAAGAGTGCATATGATAGAGGTCTGTGAAATAGCAAAAAGTCATGGATAAAATGAATAGGAGTGATTATTCCCTATTTCTCATTGTGTAAAAACTATGAAATGCCAAACTTAATATATTATCATTGTAACAAAGTATTATAGTGATCAAAGGGGAATGCAATGGGGACAGTATTAGTTTTACAAGAAAAAGTTTAAAAATCATTAAGATTTTTTTTCCAGATGAATATTTGGATTGCTTTTAATTTTTTATTAGGCAGTTTTCAAAATTCTCTGTCATCTTTTAGATATTAGATTAAATAGAATATTACATACATAAAGCATTTTTTCTGTAGCTGTGACACTTTGTGTAGATATTGGTTCTGCTATGGAAGTCTTAGACAATCATATGAAGTGCACACACAAACAGAAAAATACTTATGTAATTCAGTCAATTTACCTACATCAAGGAGCACACTGAAGGCATGTCACTTAGATTGAAATTCACAGTGTTCAACCCCCTACAAGATTTTGGTATTTGGTGTTGGTTTTCATCTGTTTATGTAGGTGAAAGTCTGTTTACACAACAGAATTAGGAACAGTGTGAGACTGTTTACATCTAAGGCTGTGTTTTGGAATCATTTCTACTCAAGAGCTGAATAAAGTAGAAGAGCAATATATTATGAATCTTTGGTATACAGTTAATGCAGCTGCTTATTTTATAATGAGAAAGAGAAATGCCAGATAAGCTGTAATTAAAGTTTTTAACTTGAGGAGGTCAATATCTGATTCTGTACTTTCAGAGAGTGATGATCTGATAAAATTTCAGCAATCTTGGCATAAATTATGTGCAATTCACATAAATTACTATTAATATATTTGCTGAGTTACTTGCAATTTGTCATGTTATTTCCACTATACTTAAAATACTGTGCAAAAGAGGTATGATGAAATTAGTAATTTAGTCTCTATATGAGTGAGTAAATTTCAATTACCTTTTCTTTCTACTGCTGCATAATGAGACGTTGTTGTTAAAAGAATGTTTCCTTTTCAACTTCTCCTTGTTGCCTTAAATAAATAAAACAATTCTTTTTTTCATTCTTCATAGAATAAAGTGAACTCTTATACATTATTTTAATGAATTTTATTATGTTAAAAATAGGATTTATCTGAAAATATAGAATTTTTCTGAAAGTCTTTGAATAATAAATTATGCAATGATTTTGCAAGCAGGAAGGAAAATCTCCATTTGTAATTGTGTTATGACAAGCACATGAGGAACAGAGAAGGAGCTATTAAAGGTAGTAGATACCTTTTATAGAGGGGAAGAAGGATACAGGTAATAAAGGGAATATAAAAGTAGAAAAGAAGAAATTATACTAGAAATACTCATACATATTTTATAGAAATGAATAAGATATGCTCTTCAGTAATTCCAGAGATGCATTTGAGTTGTTACAGGACAGAATTAATCAACCTGGCTTCCATGAATACAGAACTGTGTAGTAGGTCTTAGGAAAAGATTTAATATGCTTTTATACTGGTTTATATAAAGATGAAAGAATATTAATGTTCTCTAGCTACATGTTCTTACTATTGGACTAGGTCTCACAGTCTGAACAAAAGTGGCTAGAAATGAAATTCTGTCAAACCAGTGCCATTGGCCTCACTGACCTCAGGACCTCAGGGCATCTGAGTTCCAGCAAATATGCCAAAGGACACAAAATACACTTAGAGCATTGGAAACAAAAGTCTCTAGATTTCAGGTTTTTTCATTACCTTTTGAAGAAGGGCCATGAGCAAACCAGCATGTATGTTTGTAAGATTAAATACAAAACATTACACTTCCTCCCTAAAAGTGCGTATGTCATAGCTGATGTATGTGAATGCTCTATCTCTGTAACCATATACATGACCGCTGAATTGAGGGACAAATATCATGCTATGTTGAAAACTATTTTTTTCCTTTTCTGTCCTGTATAATGGAAGTGGAAAGGTGAGATGCACATGATTTCATTCTGGAAAGCACTTTTCTCACAGTGGTTTATGCTATGTTCTTTTTCCTTGTCCAATATAAACAAGAATGTTGGCTGCATTAAATAGATTTTGCTATTGCTTTTGACTAATGTTGACCATCAAGTATTACACATAAAATCTAATTAGTTTGTTGATTTCATTCACTATCTTTAGAAAAAATGTTTCATTACAATGCTAGTAGAAATAGCTCTTGTTTCCACACTGTCCTGATAGACTGTAATATGAAGCCACTAAAAGTCAAATTCCTTCCTAATTTATAGCCTGTGCCATAAGGTGTTGGCTAAAGGTTAAAAAACCTGCATGATCCAAGTCTCTGAAGCTGTACTACAGAATCTGGCTATAAACCAGAATCTGGTTTAAAACAGTTCTCTACATGAGCATGAAACAGTATGCAATGTAAAAAGCTCATTTTTATATGTTAGATTCTGGAAAATAAATTATGCTTTGAAATAATATATTGCAGGTGATTGGCAAATGAAGAATGTATTTTTTAAACCTTAACAATTTCTAAGAATTAGTGTGGATGAATCAGCACAATTTGCATAAAATCGTGTTTCATTTAGACTGTATCTTACATTGAAAAGTGACTAAATGGACAAACACAACACCTGGAAATTATTTGGTGTAGTTCCAGGAAAGCAAAATACAATTTGTCTTTCATATACAAAGTGAGTAAAAAAGTGCAGTGAAAAAGAACCATGAGCTTGTGTATGCAGATTTCATAGCCATGCCAACAGCTAAAGGCACAGTCTCTGATTTTGCCATCTCACTGGTGTGAACCCTTCAGTAATAATCTTTTCACCTAGCAAAACTTGTTTTTCTTCAGCTATAATCAGCCAACCCAGCTATCATCCATAAACTTTCTGTTAATGTATGCTGCTTTACTACCTAAGGACTAGATTTTTTAGGGGTTGAAAAGTTGGTTGTAATTTAGCCCAAACAATCAGTAAATAGATCTATATTACTGAGTGAAATAAAAAAACTTAATAACTTAAAGTTCAATTATCTTTCTGATATGGCTTAATTAAAAAAAATAAATTTACTTTTAGGCTTGTGTGAAGTATGATTATTTAGCCCTGTTCAAGAACCAAACAATACAAACTCAGCACACTTAACTGCATTCATTCCAGTCCTGTGATCAACTCATTGTTATGTTTAAGCTGAGCTATTTCATTTCCTGAGGCCTTCTCCCCAGGGATCCTCCTTCCCAAGCCATTTTCTCAGAGCTATGCATGTATTTTGAAAAGAAATCTGCTGGGATAAGAGCTGAGAAGATGAAATACAAGGCAGGGGATCAGAAAGTGTGAGTATGCAGAAGAAAATAAAAGACAGGAGCAAAAGGGGATAAATAAAACTGTTGGATGAAAGAAAACAAGAAAGCACATGGCTACAGGCTAAAAGAGAAATTTCTTTGCCGATTCAAAACCCTGAGGCTGATTACAGGATGCAAATATAAGATGTATTCCTTTTGGAATGGAAAAGAGAATTTACTAAAATCTGAATATTCCAACACATTATTTATTTTATTCTTCATTAGTTAAATTTTCATATTGTGTGCAAGTGGAACTTTCACCTGTTATTTTCATCTAAGATGAGCATAATTTTATTTCTTCTGAAATGACAGATGTTATTTTTTGAAGTTATAGAAAAGAAATGCACTACAACCAGATGTTCATCATAACACTTTAAGCTCCTAATTTTGAGAGCCTTGACAACAATTAATTACATCTCTTATCTTTCAAAACTGATATATCACGTATGACAAATGCCAAACCTACTGGAAACTGCAGTGAAAGTATCATATTATTTCTTTTTCAGAATACAAGCCTAAAGATTTCAGCCAACATTCTCTGTTCTGTACTCATAGTAACACACTGATCTAATCTAAAAACATGTTGTTTATATTTTGGATCATCAATTATAAAAAATTCCTTACCACTTGATAAGGAATGAGTAGTGCTAGAATGATCTTATTCCATGTTCTGATAAAAAGGAACCTAACATTGTTACAGTGCTAGTATGCCTGAGTTCTAATAAGCAGCTACCATCTTACACTCACGTAACACTTGCTGGCCCCTGGAACAGATTTTTGTTGCTAAGAATGAAAAGCTGGCTTAGGAGGCTGAGACCATTCCACCAAAGGCAAAATGAGAACAGAAGGATCTATACAAACTATGCCAAGTCTCCTGTGAAGGAACATTATTTGCAGTGCCCTAACTTTAAAAGATTTTTTTAAGACTGTCCTTGGGTTTGCACCAGAGGAAATATGATTTTTATTCCAAATTCATTATAATTTCTTCTTAATATTGTGTGTATTGATCAATCACATTTAGGCCATCTTTGGGGAAAGTCTTGGAATGGTTTGAGATGGAAATTGTTAGGATTATAAAGAATCACAAAATAGCAAAATATTTTGTGCTAATCTCAAGGTGGATACTGCAGCATAGCCTTGACTAATTGAGTAAAACTATCATTATTTCAGAAAATTCTTGTTTGACAAATAGACCATCATTAGTCCACAAAGGGTCCAGGGGATGTCCTACCTGGACTCCAGGTGCCACTGCTGAAGTGCAAGGGCCTCCAACAAGCTCTGTGTCCAGCTGGCAGACCCCTACCACTACCTGTGGTGTCCCAGAGAACATCAAATGGCACCTGTCTTCAGGCAGCTATATCATGTCACAGGGAAAAAATCTACCACAAGGAAAAAATAGGACATGAAGCCCAAACATATGATTGTGGATGAAGTGGGAATGTGGCAGAGTGAACTTTGGACTGCGCTAAAGAGAAAGCTGCTACCAAGAGGGATAGGTCTTCAGATCAGAGGACCTGAACTCTAAAAGCTATTTTTCTATTTACCACAATAATTTATTTCTATCAGTCCATTGGACCCAGTGAGCAAAATAAATAATAAATGGCAAAAAACACGTCGCCTTGTGTGGACGATGCTGAGTGGGTACTTCTGCCTCCACCATGAAGGGAGGATGTGTGCATATTGGCCTTTCCCCAGGAACTTTCCCAGGTATCTCTCTGCATATGGAAAGTGGTCAAACTGACACCTTTGCTGATCATCTCACCTCAGATAAGTCAGTCTAGCACAGATACATCATTTACAGAACAATAAACCTCTCAGAGGAAAATATCATATCATAGCAGTAGAGAACTGTCAGCCTTCAGAAAAGAAATTCTGTACAGCATTTGGTAAATGTACAACAGCTCATTACATTTTTTTTTTCCTTCAAAAATCCGTTTGTCTCTGGTGTTTAACACAAAAGACAAAGAGAGCAAACATGTTTCTCTTGTGTATATTTTTCACCTGCTGTTTAGACTGATACAGAAATTGAAAAACTTCAAAGGATTTCTTGAAACATATATAAGTTGACCTGGACTAGAAGTATTGAACATATCCAAGTTAGTACTTTTCCTGGAAGAAATTCTAAACCAATTTTCTGTTTTATATCCATCATTTCAGCAAGGAAATTCCTGACAAGAAATTCCTTCATATTTTATTGTTTGCCTAAAAGTAGCATCATAAACTAGGTATATAGTAGAACTAACACTATTTCTTTTAATTATAGGCTTTCTTTAATAGTCTATAGAATACAGTCCCAGTCTTTAAGCAAATACAGCATTCCAGAACAAATCTTTCCTGAATGACACCCTATATTGAATCTTTTTTAAAATCTATAAACTCCCATTTACATCTAGAAATGTAGATGTAGTTAATACCAAAATGCAATTAAAAAAACCTCAACATTTTGGATGTTTATCATAGACAAATTGTCATTTTTAGAGAGGCAAATGATTCTCTTATATCCCCTTGAGAAATGTTTCCCATTACAATGTGAAATTGCCCATATAACCAGGATTAGCTTTAAACTTAAATAACTCAGAGATTACAGTCACCTTTTAAACAAGAAGAACCCAAAGCCAAGATTTATCCATTATAAATACATATTATATTTTACTGAAACTAAGAGTTCTGCATCAAAGATAGATGTATCGAAACATTACATCTACACAGGGCAACTTCCATGATCAGAAACATTAAGATGCTCTTCTGCAATACAAAATTTTATTGATGAGGCAGTTTCTATATGTGGAATTCCTGGGGTTTGATGAAAATTATAGAGCAGCCAAGTGGATTTGAATATGAAATAGCTATTTACCACCCTTGAAGACTTGACTTTTGGAAAATACTTTTACTCTAAAGAATATGTGAGGTCAATGACATCTTGATAATCTCTGTCAACAAAATGGAATAAAGACACTGTTTTTTATTTAAAAGACAGAGAAATCCCTTTGCAAAAATAGATTTGATTTTTGAGATTTTGTTATTCAAAAAAATGTCCAAGACACTTTTAGTGTTTTAAGAAAGTCATTATTTCAGCTTAACAAGGTCTAAATATATGGCCTATACTGCAACATTTCAGGGCTGAGAGGAGAAGTCAAAATTGTTTTAGTGTTAAAAATCTGGGCCTTAGTATTTCATATTTTTACAGATTTTATTGAATATATTCATTTTTCCTGAATTACACTTTCCTTCAAGCCTCAATCTTGATGTTATTTCAAATTTAGCATGTCAAAAGAAGGGTCACAAAGGTGTTGAATGGTCTAGAAAATATATCTTACGAGGAGTTGCTGAGGCAACTGTGATTGTTTAGTCAGGAGAAAAGGAAGCTAAAGGGGGATCTTGCTGCTCTCAGGGGAAAGAAGAAATTGCTGAAAGGAAGCTGTAGTGAGGTGGGGGTTGTTCTCTTCTGCCATGTCTCAAGTGAAAAGATGAGATGAAATGTCCTTAAATTGTACCAGGGGAAGTTCAGATTAGATATTAGAAAAATAAAATTTTAGGCATTCAAATAAGCTGCCCCTGGAGGTGGCAGTCACTTAAACAGAGGTTAAAGTGTTTTAGAGGCACCTGGATGTGGGATATGGTTTAGGGGTGATTTGAGTTATGCTAAGGTGACAATTTGCCTTAGTGATCTTGAAGGTCTCTCCCAGCCTTGATGATTCTGTGGTTCAAAAAGTCCAGCGATCCAACCCCTAAGGTGCATGAAAATTGATTAAAGGTTCAAAGACAGAAGACAAAGACAGAGGGTGGTTTTCTGTACCTTTTGTTCACAAAATTAATCACATTCTCATTCAAAATCTCCAAAATCTCGTTCTCACTTTATATTAATAGAATGGTGCTTTAACCAAAGCAAAAATTAGCACAATTTCATCTTGGTGACTGTATGGAGTGAACCCTCACAATCCATCAAAACAAAGATTTCCAGAAGATTATGTACTGTTATCTATTACTGAATATAAATGTCTTTCTCACTTGATTTTGTTTTTGCTATAAGGCATATAAGTAAAGAATGACACATTTTCTTTTCTTAAAGAAAATCTAACACTAAAACAAGTATTGGATATGTCAAATCAGCATTGCAAATGTTGGAAAAATAAGATGACTATGCTGTGAAACTTAATTAAAAATGAAAGGAGATTTTCAACTATCAATTTCCTCTTTAAAATTTTATCACTACTGTCTAAAATTCAATTTGAAGTTTAATTTTATTTTCAAGTTGAGGATAATTTAGTCTATCGAGAATGTATCTTTGGGGCACTACAGGTCTCCCTTAGTAACTGTGTATCTCATTTCTGCTGGTTTCTAGCAAAGAGCAAAGGGGAGGAGTAAAGATAAATTGCCATTGGAACTCTATCTGATGACAGGTGGTATTATAAATGGTATTAAAGATTTAGCAGTAGGACATTGATACTGTCAAAAGGCTTTTTCAGGTGCCAGATAATATACTGAAGCATTGGTGTTGTTGTAATTAGGACAGAAACAATTCAATTGTTAGATAAGCAAACAAGACTTTAAAGCTTCTCAGGTCCACAAATAAACCAGATTCTTTTCCTGTTTCACTGAACACCTGGCACACCACCCCACCTTACCAGAAACAATGATACACATGACCATGATCTACCTTAGGACAAAAAATGGCACCTCAAGTGCATTCAAGGGTCTGAGCCTCTGACTCACTTTCCTAGTGCAATGGGGCAGAAAAAGTATGAAATATCTTGGGATGAGATAAAGAAGGTTTAATAGGTAAAGCAAAAATCATGCATTTAACAAAGTTAAACAAGGAATTCATTCACCACTTTCCATGGGCAGGCAGGTGTTCAGCCATCCCCTGTAAAGTAGGGCCTAACAATGACTCGGGAAAACAAACACCATCACACTCCAAACATGCATCCCTTCCTAGTCCTTCCCCCAGCTTTCAATGCTTTTACACTATATTGTACAGTATATATCTTTGGTCAATGGGGGTCAGCTCTCCCAGGTGTGTCCCCTCCCGGCTCCTTTTTTGCTCCCAGCTTCCTTGCTGGTAGGGTGGTGCAAGAAGTAAAATGGTCTTTGTGTAAGCCCTGCACAGCAGGAATGAAAACATCACTAAGTTATCAATGCTCTCTTCAGTACAAATGTAGAATGTGACCTCACACTACCCACTCTGAAGAAAATTAACCAGTACACAAATGAACTCAACTATAACAAGAGAACTTGCTGATGATAATTTCATGGTACTTATTGATGATATTTGGTGACCCTAATGTGTCCCTTCCAGCTCAGGATCTCGCATTCCTCTATGATAGTCTTCAGTAAGTGTGGCTCCAAAATACATTGAGTTTGTTAAGAACAATGAGATCACCAAGGAAGATTAGGGCATACAAAACTGAAAGAAGTTGGGTAGACTGGCATCCTAAATTAATAAAGTAAAAACCAAGGAAATCCCAAAAATGAATGCAAAGTTTCTTAACTAAAAAATGAGTGAGTCATTTAGTTCTATTCAAGAAAAAGATAACGTATGAAAACTTTTATAGCAACAGTTCCTCAAATGTTGCAGTACTGCTTACACAGAGGGAGACATGATCAGAATAAAACAGATTTTGATCTTTCTCATTAGTTTTGGTTTTCAAAATTCTGATATTTCACCAGAATAAAGATTGACTTATTTTATTGACTTGAGTCAATAAGTATGCAGGACAGGAATTTTGAGCCATTATTCAAGGAAAATAAATATTTTTATTACTTTCACTATTCTTAAAAAATAAGTTAAGCAATTATAAATAAGAAATTCGGGCATTACAGTCAAAGGAAAACTGGAGCGCATGACTTTGTGTTAGAATCTGAAAAAAAAATTAAGAAAAAAAAAAAAGAAGGAATTTCTTAATTGCTGTTTTCTTAAAGTCTTACACGGCCTTATTAAATCTGGAACCAGTGAAGTAGAATGAAGCAGCTGTTAGGAGTCTGAACAAAAACCAAATAGCCACTTAAGAGTTTATTGTTTTCTTTTTGTTCTTAGAGATTTATTTTATTTTATCCCATGGCAGTTTATGAAAGAACAAGAGGAAAACATTTGCTTATAAGAATGAAAACAAGCAACAAAATTGGAACAACTGAAATGAAAACATTGTTATTGTTTCATTTCTCTAGGACACATCTTCATGCAGAACACCAAACATCTGTCAAAGAGTAAGGCTATAGATGCTTATGAGGTTCAGAGCCAGATTTTCAAATAAGTAGTTCCATGAGCCAATGGAGCTTGATTTTTATAATTTCAGTTGCTCAAGAATTCTCACTTAGTAAAGGCATTAATAACATCTCTCTTACATATCTGGCTTCATATTTCCATAAAAGTTATAGGAAATATTACAAAGATTGTAAAACATTTTTGCCAAAGTAGTGGATGGATTCAAAAATTACTGACTTAAGAGAAGTTCTCTTTCATATGCAGAATTTGATCATGTATACCTTGTTACCTGTGCTAAAAAACCCTCTGTGTCCTTGAAATAGAATGAAACTAAAGTACTGCAAATTGCAACATAATCAGTGAGACAAAAGCATTTTGAGGGGTATCTTGGAGATCAAGCATGTTCAGAAAAGCCCAGTCACAGGCATAAGTTTGTCTGTCTTTGTATACTTATTATGATATGCAGACTAGCTTCCGAGCCCACAGCCCTGAGCCCAGTAGCAGTTTCAGTAAAATACTCATATTAGTAAGAGGAAGGTCGGCACTTTGGAAGAATTGCAGCTTGCATGATTGCTTGCATTTTTCCTCTGAGCTGAGGAAAGTTTGGATCCTCAGGGCTGGTGATGGGCAGTGGGTGACTTCTATTGTGCTTGTGAGTTGCAGACAAGAGAGTGGCTGCTTGGAAGCTCACCCTTCTCTTTAGCTGTAATTTTTTTTTAATGCAATTAAGAATTCTGTTAAAAATGCAGTTTGTATAGTATTACCAACTATTTTTAACTCATATGCTAACAAATACAGTGACGCTACTCATGCATATGAATGGCAGAGGAAGTAACAATACAGGAAGGTCTTGCAATGCAAAATAAGATATCCTGCTTAAAATAACCTTCCTTATATGAATCTATATGCAGTAAATCTATCAGTTTTCCAGAAAGGGTCACAAAATATTTACCAAATAAGCACTGGGAGCCTTGAACAATTTTTTTTTATTCTAACATGTTTTGTCATACTTTGGGACAGGAAAAGTTGTATCAAGGAAGAGGAAAGCAATATGCTACAGTCACAGAAAAGTCAATATTCTAAAAGCAGGCTATATTTTATAGCTGCAGGAGCAGAGGAGTAGAGCTGGGGTTTGCTGCTCTAATTTACACTTTTTCCATGTAAATAATGGTCAAATATCTTAGTTCCTGATGATTGTCATAGACTGTGGGCTGACTCAGCCTTCATCATTTAAAAAAGGGGGCCAGAGAAGATAGCAGATGCTGTCTTGCACTGCAATAATTCCTAACTAACAAATGTTATCAATACTAAATGGACTAAAGGCATTTTATAAACTGGTACAAATTTAGAGAAGTTAGAAAAATAAGATTAGTAATGAAGAGAGAAACTGAGAAGAGCTTCTTGTTTACAGCATAAAAGTGTATAAGATGCAAAATTTATCCACAGAGCAAGAATGAAAAATAATGAATAAAGATTATCAAGGGATTCATCAGGTTTACCCTAACAGAACAGAATACTCTTTCTCCAGCAGAGGGGCTAATGTTGGCAGTACTGCAGTAAGGCTGGAAACTTAGGTTTGTTCATTTTGCTTGAATACCTTTTGGGAATATACGTGTTGTATCTCGCCTAATTTTCTTTGCATTGATATAGCACAAAGATACAAAGCATGAAAATGGATCCAAGTAAAAACCAGATGCAGCATATATTAATGGGCTTAGGCTGAAGGGAGGCTAGACCAGAGATGATATGTATGGAAAACTCACATAGAGAAACTCACTAAATAAGAATATCAAGCTATTTATGTAACATTAATCCATTGGCTTGAGAACATGAAGGTTCCTGGGAGACCACCGTTTGTTCTAATAGGTTTTATTCTAGCTGCTGGGTTAATATGAAGCAGAAAGCTATTAGGAGGAAATATATGCATATGGAAATATATACTTCTGCCTCAGGTAATTTAAAGCTTATTCACATCCTCTTTATTCTTTTTTATAGAAAAGGGATAATCTACCTCATGAATCAACCCCAGTGTTTTGAGGGCTGTTATTGGACTCCCATTATTTAAAGGACAAAATAAGATAAGAGGTCTATAAGATCACATTTAACACTCCCCTAAATGGATCCAAGCTGTTATCAGTGACTTAGAGATCATGGCAGGAAGCACGGTTTACTCCAGATTGTGATGCTCCAGTGTAAAAGTGTCATCTTATAGATCTCTTTTTACATTGATTTTAGATTTTTATATCAGAATTTCCTTGTTGCAAACTGAAACGTGGTAATCAGGAATACACTTCCAGACTTCTCAACTACATGAACAACACAGCAAAGGATTAAAATAAAAATCTTATTGCATTCTACATACTGGAGAAATCAACTGTTTAGTCACAGAAAGGCAGTGCTAACTTTCAAATTATAAATTATAAACAGGATATGGAATATTTTGATTGTTTAAAATATTATATGGAAAATAATTTGGAAAATGCGTATTTGGAAGCCTCATGACCATTATGTAATTTTCATAGAAAGTGAATAATTTAAAGTCAGTTCTGAAAATGAAAAAAACCAATATCATGGTGAGAATAAAATGAAGAAGGTTACCTGCAAACTAGACCAACTCAAGAGAAATTTATTTACTTCTCCAAGTACTTTCTGGTATGCACTGAACTTGATATTTCTTTAAAAAGATGCCTTTGATATAAGCACATAAAGAAAAAGGAAGAGGAAGGGGTAAGGGGAAATGGAAAAGGGAATAGAGAATAGGGAAAAGGGAATAGAGAATATGGAATATAGAAAAGAAAAGGAAAAGGCGAAGAAGAAAAAAGGAAAAGGAAAAGGAAAAGGAAAAGGAAAAGGAAAAGGAAAAGGAAAAGGAAAAGGAAAAGGAAAAGGAAAAGGAAAAGGAAAAGGAAAAGGAAAAGGAAAAGGAAAAGGAAAAGGAAAAGGTTGTTTTGTTTGGTTGTGGTTTTTTTGGGTTTTTTTTGGTTTTTTTTTGGGTTTTTTTTGGTTTTTTTTGTTGTTTTTTTTTTTTTTTTGTTTTTTTTTAATTTCTTATATGAAGCAGACAAAACCAAAACACACAAATCTTTTTCTACTCAGAACTCAGGCTTGACATTTTTCAGTTTGGGTTTGAAAGACCTACCCTCTCTGTGGGACCACTTGAAGTCATGGACTTATGCCACAACTGAATAAACATCTCAGCTTTCAATGACGTTATTTTACTGAAAAACTGCATTGCGTAGTCTTGGATAGAAAATACTCCAAACATCCTAAAGCTGATATTTTCCCAATCCGTTATTTCCTACAATAAATCTGACCACTACCTATCAAACTTACAAGTTCCTCAGTAGTGAAGAAAAATGCTAGCCTTCTTTTACTCTCGAAGCTTTTTCTAACTATTCTACCTTGATGAACTTGCTGTCCAGAAAAGACTTTCTATCCACACAAGAGACATTGTAATCTTAAAGGCAGCCCTCTGGCAGAAAGAATTTCCCCAGCATGAAAAAGGTAAAATTGACTTGACAACTTTACAATGCAAATATAAGCCATCCTAAGCTCTTAGAACGCCAATAAATTCCACAGGATTCTTGTCAAAACAAACAAACAAACAAACAACCCCCCCATCAAAACAAACCAAAAACCTGGGGTTTTTTGTAGTTTCAATACACAGGCTAATGTATTGAAATTTTCCTCTTTCTAGAAATCACAGACACTTCATTTTGACAGACTTGGCTGAGAACTTGGCCTCAAATTTCTTCTTTTTTCAGTCATTTGTTTTCTATTGTTGAAAAATGAATTATTTTACTTCCTTCCAGGAGAAGGCCAGAAACTCATGAATGATATGTCTCTTCTATAATTTATAATATAGAAGTAATATTATCAGTGATAAGCACCTGTTACATTTACAACTATCTTTGACAGAAAAAATAAGATTGATATCAAATCTCACTTTTCTTTGATTATATGTTATTTTGCAACCTGTGATTACTTGGTTTCACTTCCACAGTTTTAAAACAAAGACTTTAGGAACTCTGAAAATAAAATACTGAGGAAGTTTCAAAAAGACCTGTATTACAAAAATGCCTTGGAATTCTTAGGTATGCTTTCTGTCAATATTGGAATCTAGTTCCATGACATCTATTAACATATTGTGTTTGCTGGTGGACTGATAAAAAAAAAAAAAAAGCTCAAATATTAGCGCATAGAAGGTAATTTCTTCAGAAAGTAATGTTTTTTAAGAAGTCTACACAGATCTGACTCTCTCCCAAAGCCTTGTTCCCTTATATCTTCTGCATCTCTGTGATCTTAAGTACCAAACTCTACTCCGTTTGCAAGCTCCAATTTATTATTTCCCTCTATCCACCTGTTCAATAGGAAGTAGGCAATGGAGGCTAACTCTCCTGGCCATTGTCTTTATTGTACATTCAAAACTATAACTACAACATATTCAAGAGAAATGTGTATCAGTTTTCCTCCTGTATTATATTAGAGTTTTTTTCATATTTTCCAACTCTCCTGCATTGCTTCAGTTGATGAATGCAGGAGTTCAATATTGGGTTACTGGGGCATTGCGTTCTTCCCAGTCCCAGGCGGCTCAGGGAGCCTGGCTCGGCTCTGCATATCATCCGGGAGTCCAGGGCTGCCCCTGGTTCAGAGGCTCTAGCGCCAAGCCTCCGCGTGGGCTGCCACGTTGTGTAACCGACGCTGGGAGGAGGTAAAGAGGCGAAGGAATGGCACACCTAGCCTTTCGGTTTGCTGGAGGTTTATTACCTCATGGTTGCCGCAGTGGAGAGCAGCGTCCGCTCTGAGCGCCCACGTGGGCAAGATGGCGATGAGACAAAGGAACGCATGGGGTTATATAGGGGGCGGGCAGACAGGGGCGGAAGCCCCCCTCACCCAATGGGGACAAGCAACGGGGGGGTGACGTGGACCACGGCAAACAATTTGATCACAACAGGGGTGTGTGTACAGGGTTCTGGGGCTAATGGGAATGCAGGGATGGGGTAACAGACACAGAACTCTCAGGAATGGACAGGGGGGTGGCTACAAGACTGGCATGGGAAGGCTCCATTGGTAAGTGACTCAAAGAGAACCATCGTGGGGGATATGGGTGTACATAGAACCAGCTAACTAACAGTTATTAAAATCCCTAACTGAACCAACCCGGGATGCAACAGGTTGCTGGTCACATTTAAAGCTCAAAATTCTCAAGATAATATCCACAATGTCCTTCAGATGTTGCTCTTGCTTCTTTTGCCTTTGAACAAAGGAACAGCTTTTGAGCAGTATGCATGCAATTATAACCTACATTTATATTTCAGTCTAGAATACAGATTTTTATGTTGTTTACAAATGTTTTAACAAGTTATACTGTAATCCAATTGAAATGACTGACAAAAATCTCTGATTTCTGTTAAAATCAAGTTGGCAGTATGGGAGGAGTTTTTAACATCTAAGATTAAACATTATGGTGCAGGTGTAGAAACCTAATTCCAGGTATAATCCCAGGAAAAAAAAGGGCCATTTCCGAGAAATGTTCACTGGAAAAAATTTCCTTCTTTACATTAGAATCATTCACTCCAAATGGCTGGTTTTATCTCCAGTTTTTTTTTTTTTTTAAAGAGGTCTGGACAGATACTGTAATGCAGGTCTTTTCATTACAGATGTCTATATTAAAAGAAAACCTGAAAAACCTCCCCTTTAATATATTGCTTCAACTTAATCAAAATCAACAATAGTTTTGTCTTTGTCTTCACTGGATCTACTTTTCAAAGAAAATAGAATGCCTTTAAATGATCAGGAAAAGAATATTAGATGGTTAAAAGGTCTATATTTTCAGAAAACTGAAAAAAATAAGATCTTCATTGGGATATAATCAGAAGTTCTTTGATTCACTAGAAGTTAATAATTTTGTTACAGAAAATCACCCAATGGAAATCAATAGAAAAAGAAAATCAATTGAATTCAAGGATGTGTAACATCCTTGTTTATATATTATATACATTTAATGGTCATACATTTTCTAATATATGTTAATATTTTCTCTTGTTCCCACAATTCCTGAAAAAATGTATATCCCAGTGATTATTTTTAGGCAATGCTAAGCTGCAGGGAAGACTGTTAGCAGCAAGTGGAACTAGCAATCCCTCTGAAAATTTGGTGTGTTAATTGCCCAAGTGCAGTGCTTTGAATATTGAACTACATGCTGTAATGTTTAAAGTTTTGGCCCATTCAACCCAAATTCTTAAATGGAAGGGTCAGTGCCACAGTGAGCAGTTAGGGTAAAAAAAATAAAAAAGAAAAACCACAAAATTATTATAGAACTCTAGTATTATGCACAGTTTTATGATGGCAAGATGCCCAGGGCTCATAAAAGATAAATGAGGTTTGAAGTGGGGGGAGAGGAGGAGAGTGTTGTTAAATTTAATAGAAGTTCTTTTATCTTTTTTTTTTTTCTTCCTCTTCTTTTTTTTAAATTGGCAGGGGAATGCAAAAGACATCAAAGCAATTTTTAGTTTTTCTATAAATCCATAAGAAAATGAATTTCAGCAACAACTTTCTCCTTTTATTACTAAAGTTTTTTTGGAACCTGAAAGGGAGTATAATTCAGTGCTTTTCAAATTGCTTTGGAGAAATATAATAAATCCAATATATATGAGGAAAGTTTATGAGCTTTTTTTTGTATAGATAAAACACACACAGATACTAGATTCTTTTTCTGATTTATTAAAATGGCTTTAAAAAATTAGTCTATCAGATCTGTCTGTGAGCATTTCCCTTCAAGAAGTGCTCATTAATTTCTAGACCAGAAGTCCAACACATGATATAGCAAGTTAGTTAAATAACATTATTGCTTTACCTAAAACCATGAGCAGAAGCATGAATCTGTGATCAGAGATCAGTGGGAAAATGCACAAATCCAGAATACTCTCCTTGTCATGACAGCCACAGATAAAGATATTATTGCCCAGTTACCCATAAGTTAATTTCATTTTTCTTTTTTTTATACTTGCAGGAAGAAAAGCCTTCTGCTAAAGTTCACCCTGATGCATGTGGACATAATACACTTCATATTTCCACATGTTCTCTTTTAAGTCTTTTCTTGCAAAAACTTGCATAAATCCTTTTATATTTGCATAGTGGTCTGATATTTGAAAATTTTGCACAAAGTCCACCAATAGAATATGTGCAAATGCAATAGGATAATTAATATCTACACTGGATAATAAAACTTAGATTCTCATTTCCCTCTGAACTACTTGGTCAGTTTTGGGTTCCAGAAAAAATATAGATGTGACAGCATGGTCCTTCTAAGGATAGGTTATCTTCTGCATACCTAATTGGTCTAAGTGCTAAGATATCTCTGAACTTTCTTTGCCATGGCTTAATAGTTTGCTTTAACATTACCTCTTACATGGGATAAAACACAAGAATTGTTACACAGTGCAAATATGCGGCGGTTACTTGCTACAACCTCAAGCAGTTGAAAAGCCCTGGCTAGCACTGCCTTCGTTAAGGCCGTAGCCGCCATGTGAGCGGGCGCTCTAGGGTTATGGCATTTGCCTCCCTGACAGTGCTGAGCACTCCAGCGTGGGTAACGCAGCTTTGGTAGCTTCACGTTGAGAGGAAGCGAAGGGACGAGAGAAGGACACTTCCTTGCTAGTCCAAAGAACTTTTTATTCCCCCATGTGTGGAGGGATGCTCTCTGGACTGCATGCAGTGCAAAATGTCAACTGGACAAAGAACTTGCAACAGATTAAATAGGGGGTGTGTGGACAGGGGTGGAAACCTGCCTCGCCCTATAGGGACAGACAACAGGGGAGTGACATGGATCACAACAACCTATGGGAACATAACAGAGGTGGGTACAGTGTTCTGGGACAAATAGCAGTGCAAAGGTAGGGTGATTGATGCAGAACTTCCATGAAGAAGCAGGGAGTGACACCACAACAAGGAGTGAGCACCCCTTACTGACAGAACCTTGTAAAGAAAAAACTGTGTGAGGTGAGAAGATTGACATGTCTGAGTGACGAGAGCTCCTGTGGTAAACAACTTGGAGCAAACCACTGTGAGGGAAAATAGGGGTACAAGGAACAACCTAGCTAACATTAATAAAATCCCTGACTAAACCAACCCAACCTACAACACAAATACAATTTATCTGGTGTTTTGTATGAGGGCTGTCCAGTGTCATTGCTTCATATATTTCTTTAAAAAAAAAAATTCAAAATTATTTTCCATTTGCACATATTTGCATATCCAGTCATGGAGTCATAGAAAATTAAAGGTTGGAAGTGACCTTAAAGATAATTCCTCAAAGGAGTCCCAGCCTCCCCAGCCAAGGGCAGGGACACCTCCCTCTAGGCCAAGTTGCTCAAGGCCTTCTCCAGTGGCCTTGGGCACTGCCAGGGTTGGGCCACCCACAGCCTCCCTGGACAACCGGTTCCAGTATCTCACCACCCTCACCGTAAAGAATTTCTTTCTAATGTAAGCCTAAATTTCTCCTCTTTCAATTTGTGCACATGTCCCTGTCCTATTACTAAAGTTCCTGAAGAAGTGTCCCTCCCATGCTCCACCTCCTTGGCCTGGAGGACTCATGAAATAATTACTCGAGCTTGAGCCCTTTACCACTTCTTCTGGGGTTCTGCAGTCCCTCTTAATGCTTCCCAGACTGCTGCTGGCTGTACAACCAGCTCCCATATGTCCCAGCCAGATAAGATTTATCTTTGTTACTTATAAACACTACTAATATATATATATATATATATGTAATGTATTAACTGTGTTTAAATTAGCATACTGGTAGTCTTAAAGTGGAGGTCATGAAAAAGCTAAGAATGACAGAACCACCCTGTTCTCTGTCTTTTCTGCAGGGATTTTTCTTATTGCAGGAGATTTATTCATGTCTTAAACTGTAGATTAAAGGAGGAAAAAAAAACCAGACAAGATTCCAGATCTCCTTGCCAATACATACTTTCTTGCACAAAAATAGCCACCCTTATTCTTCTACTCCTGAAGAACTATGGCTCAATGGTATGAAGAATATACAGCAAATCTGGCCTACAAGAAAACATTAAAAAACCATACCTCAATTACATATTTATTCTTATGCAATGATTATCTCAATGCAATCTAATACTCAGAGTTTGCATCTTGACATAAGATGCAAAGAATCAGTTTGGGGATTTTTTGCAAAATGTAAAATAAATTACTTCATTGTTAGGATTCTGACATGGAACTAGCATGAGCTGAGGAATTGCTCTTATAAGTCTGGGCAGTTTAAGATGAATTGAATCCCTAATTCATAGATCAAAATTCAATATGACATCTTGCCCTTGCATATCTAGTAATTTCTTTTGGGAATCAGGGGATCTTCCTTCATACACAAATTTCATTTCCTATGTGGCTTTCCTTTCCATATTCCTTATCTTTAACATTGTTTTGTCATCAAAGGATGGAATTCTTCACTTTGTATCACTAATTCTGCGTTTCTGATACCACAAAAATTCAGCATGTACACAAGAAGTGCAGTATGTCAGTCCTTTTTCTTACACAAGGAAGTTACATCTAGTTGTGGTGACTTATATGTCATGTTGATGTTATCCACTTATCTATACAATAATTTTGGACTATAATTTAGGCTTTTTACCATAAACAGAATATCTTTTGATTTTGAAAATTGCTAGAAAATATTAATAAATACAGTAAATACAACCAAATACATTGTAAATTAACAAAACACTTAATATTATTAGAATGCTAGCAATATTCCATTTCTACATTCTCTTAGATTTTCCTATTTGCGTTTTTCAAATTAACTATAATAACTGCAAAATTAAAACAACAAAGAAATTCTTTTATCATGACTGGCATTTTAGTTTTATAAAATAGAAGGTATGTTTTCTTATTTGAGCTAAGGTCACTACCCTTAATTATATGAAAATTTGCATAAAAGGTAATTTTGAATTCTTTGGAGAACAGCCTGCTCAAATATTTTTGTTACTAACTTCATCCAACTCAGAGTGCCTTAAGTATTATGCAATTCTAGGAATAGTTAAATTGAAATAAGTAAATTTTGCAATTTCAAAATGGGTAGGTCACCAAGTTCTCTTTGAATATCTAAGCTATTCACTGCATGGGGGAAAGCTTATCTATAATTCAGTTTTCAACAAGCGTATCTTAGATCAGTGTGCAACCCTAAGGGCTTAAATCAATATTTTAAGAGTCAACTAATTTAGCACTATGAGAAAAGAACCCAAACCAACATCTGAATAACAACTGAAGAACTGTGGAACATTTCTGATTTAATGGGCATTCTAGAAAACTGTGAGAAAGTTGTGACAACAGTTCAAATGCACTGTGCACACAAATAACATTATAATTGCAAAGATTTATAACAGTGTAATGGCTATCAGAGACTTTTCAAGTTGTAGCTCTGAAAGATCATGGGAAGATTTTGCACTGCTCCAGTTATTAAAAAAAGTACTTCAAAATGCAGAGCACCTATGGAAATACCATATAAAAGAATGCTGCTGAATCTTTGAAATATATCTTGATTATGAAAATGTGTTGGTCTTTAATTCCACCATTCTTGGTATCACTGCCATTGTAAAATACATTTTAACCAAATGGTGATTATCATGCATGCTAAGAAAAGGTAAGCACTAAATCATATTTTACATATGTTTTACAAATACAGTCAGATATTGTTTATTAATCTTTGAACTTATTTAGTAGGAATAGAAATTACTTTGCAGACTGACAAGAATATTTTAAACACAGAAGGATCCTTTTGCACTATTTTAGTAGCTATGTCCGTCTAGAAGCACAAGTGTATTCTTTTTATGACAAACTTGTTTTTTAAGATTTCATAGCTTTGGTTTTCTCCCTCCATCAATACAAGATAGTGAGATGATAAGACACAAGCTAACCTAAACAAAATAACAAACTCTGGCCACAGATAAGAATCATTTGACTTAACTATTCAAAGCTTGTCTACAAAAAAAGTAAAATAAAGTAAGAAAAGTGACAGTCAACAATCTTATTTGAGTAAGATATGAATACAAATATTTTTAGATAGAAAGAAGAGGCTGACATCCTCAGGAACAATGTAAGGAACTGCATAAAATATAAACAAAACCAGAAATGTCAACGCGGTGATGCAGGCATAAAAGGATGCATCCACTGTTACAATCATTTGCCACTAGACAGAAACAGAATGACCTCTCAGAAACAGCAGTGTCAGGCGCTATGATGAGTAATCTGTCTAGTGTGGGGGATCTCTGCTGTAATTTGTAATCCTAGGCAGCTGGCTGTCCCTCTACAGCAGCTTTCTTTACAGCTGAGAGATACTCACAAGAGCAAAGGGCACTGATGGATTTGATGTTGAGAAACTATATGAAAGAGGGAATGATTTCTTGAAAGAAAGGCAAAGCCTGTTCTGAACCAATAATTCTCACTCTTTCCCTCCGAAGCAGATTATTTTCTAAGACCTCTTGAGAAATAAATCAGTAAACCTTGCCACTAGTTTTCCAAAGATGATCCAAATTACACCTTGGCTAGCACCCTCATTCTTGTCCTTTTCCACCAGGAGTCTGCAGCAAAAAGAAATTTTTCTTCAATCACATAAATAATTAATTAAATTAATATGATATAGAGTTAATTCAGTATCCTGGGTTATGATATTCTCTATTAATATAGATAAAGCTTGGTATAATGCAAATCATACCAAAGGAGTCAATGTCCACTGGTTATGAAGGCAATTGGTACACATCTTTGCTAGTTCACTCTCAATCCCCTTTGAAAGGTCATGGCAGTCAGGAGAGGTGCCTGAGGGCTAGAAGAAAGCAAATGTCACTCCAGTCTTCAGAAAAGGCAAGAAGGAGAACCTGGGGAACTAAAGGCCTATCAGCCTGTAAAGGTGATGGAATGGCTCACCTGGAGACTATCTCTAAGCATCTAGAAGACAAGATGATCAAGTAGAGCCAACATGGATTCACCAAAGGAAAATCAGGCTTGACCAACCTGATTGCCTTTTGCAATGGGATAACTGGCTGAACAGATGAGGAGAGAGTACTGGATGCTGTTTACCTGGACTGAAGCAAGGCTTTTGACATTATCTCCCCTCGGTACACAAGTGCAATTCCCAGTTTAGGGTAGTTGGAGGTTTATATATCATCACACACAGAGGAACTTAAACCATAAGGACAGTAATCTATGAGAGTAGCAAAAGCAGTATTAGTAACCTATTTCTGCAAAAGTCACTCAGGCAGAATCTTATAAAAAGTTCAACTAATATGTTTCCTAAATATAAAATCATAGCATGATTTGTGTTGAAGGGATCTTAAAGATCGTCTAGTTCTAAACCCTCTGCTCTGGACAGGCATACCTTCCACTAGACCAGGTTGCTCAAACAAAGCCCCATCCAATGTAGCACATCAAGATTTTAGATATTAGTCACAAATGAGCATGTATTGTATGTGAAACTCTAAACAAATTAAAATGTCATCTCTATTCACTGCTACACAAGTAGTTTGACCATATTTATAAAGTGGACTTCAGGGGAATTTATTCTTAGCAAGCAATTTGTAGACATGAGAAAATTAATGGTCTCACTTTCTCACCTTGTCAGATGGCTTAGCTCTAGCATTTCTGATGCTTTCAGAAGGTTGTTGAGCAAATTTGTATAGGTTAAAAGAAGAATTATATTTTCCTGCAACTTGCTATTAATTAAATTTCTGTTTTAAAAAGCTAAATTGCTTCCCTGAATACAAGGATTTTCACTTATCTGTGAAGCCACATAAAGTGTATGGTGTTTGTTTCTTCCTTTACAAGTTTTCTAAATTTCACTGGTTTGAGAAGGGCTGATTCCTTCACAGTTTTTGAGAAGGTAAGGGAAATGTCTAAGAATTAGCTGATATGAATTGCAGGGATTAAGACAAAAATGAAATTAAATTATGTATAAGGCATAAATAAACTTTATGAGCTTAGAAATCCTAAGAATTTATAGTCCATATAATTCACAAACCTCCTTTCAAGAGATATACAGAGACAAACCTGAGATATCTGTCATATAATGCCCAAACTTTCTGAAAAGTCCTTGATATGCAGGCATTTGAATTTCACTGTTTAAAATGTCATAGAGTCTCAGTAACAAAAAAGGATAACACAACTGAGAAAATACCATTTTGAAAGAGATAATAGGACTATGACCAACTTTAAGCCTCGTATTTTTTCAAGAAGTGAGGTAGAAAACAGAAGCGCTTTTAGAAGATATGGAGATGAATTGGAGGAGTTAGCCACACATTTCAGGAGAATGTGTTTTGACACTCTTAACACCACATTTCCAAAGTGCTATTGTTTTGAGAACTTTGATCCTGTCTCCAGTCAGCTAAGTCTCCTTTGGTGTCAGGAGACATAGTTTAGGTGCCCTTACTGCTGGATGCATATGCTTCTTGTGAAAGTTGAAGTCCATGTGTTAGACAAAATGCAAGTCAGCTTACTGGAATGTGTTGAAGTCCATTTTCAAGTCAGAGAAGCTATGGAAATCATCCAACATGGATACAAGGGCTGGCAGGAAAGTAATCTCAGAAAAACTGTTCTGAAGATTAAGGAACGTGCAAAACTTATAAAGTAAAAATAAAATAGACTCACTCAACAGCACTAAACCTTCTTGCAAAAGTCTACTGCTGCCATTCTCCAGTTTGGAGTGATGTTTATGGTTTGAAATTTATTTTTCTGAGATAAGAAGAAAGGAGGCTTTCTCAGTTTAACAGTAAAATAAAGTATATTCGATTGATTGAAAAGAGATATTTTTTTTAAATATTCTTGCCTTGTTCACAACCTCAAATTTATAAAATTTGGTAATGATTATGCCTGTGCAAAAAGACTACTGTATTTTTCAGAGAGTTTCTCGGGGAGCAAATCACATTTGCAACATATTTTCGATTTATTTTCAGTTAAAATAATGTTGCCCAAGAAAGCGAAGACATTTAATATCTATTTTTATTTTATTATTTAGGTTATAGAAATTTAATCTCAATTTTAACTTTATTATGTAACTGACAGGTCTGTGAATTCAGAATATCCTTATTCTGTGTTTTGAAGGCGCAAGATTGGCCATAGTATTAGAGGCTTTTAAAAATATAATAATTAGTCTTTATTTCTTATCTGCACTGTTCTAGTTCTTAAATTAAAATTTAGTTATATTTTTATAGCTGCTAAGAGTAATTAAGGAGAATTTCAACATACAACATTGCTCACTCTCCAAAGTCAAGAAAAGTATGATTTACTTGAAACAATGAAAATTTGAGAAATAACTCTGCTAATTTACAGGTGATGAGTGTTTTTGTGGAAATCAACTTTTTATCTCATTACATGATCTTGAAAGCTTATTCTGCTCCAGGCAGCCCCAAGTTGAAATTTAAGAGATGTCATCATAAATTGATCCCTCTGGCTGTATAGGAAGTTCTTCTCTCATCACATCTAGACCTGCACCAAGAGCCAGACTGCCACTCACTGATAGCACTCAGATCCTAGAGGAAACCAGGGAACATTTTTATTCACAGAAAACTTAAAATGGGAAAATATGAAGTGTCACCTTTTGGGCACTGCAGTAAATGTCAGAGAAGATACTAATCAAACTAGATGTAAATGAGAAAACAGATTTCAGACTGCTTATGAAGCACTTGAAGCATTAAATGGGCTCAGGTCTGGATTCTATTGACCTGGGATATGAAGCTGTGGCCTTTTGTAAAGTGCATGTATTCATCATTAATAACAAATATAAATGATTAATTTCTTATATTTTTCTTTCTGTGTTCCCAAAATACAGGATTATTCAGAAAGGTACTTATATAGTCATAAAATACAACAAAATACATAATACTTTTCCTTATAAGGGGTTCCAATAATCCTCTGCTGGACAGGAGGAAGACTATTAGCCTCCTCATCATCCTGTGGTGTGAAATTCAAATGATGATGTGTCCATTGCAATTTAAAAACCACAAAATCCCACACTCTCATACTTTCTCTCTTTCTTGTATCTTTTAAAAGGGACAATTATTTTGCTCACCTCCTGAAATTTTTACAGTTTAACTTCCACTCATGCTCTCCTGCAGCTGGAACACCCATTTCCACTAGACCCTCCATGCATCATGAGACACCAGAGCAGGGAACACCTTCAGATATTTCTAAGTACACTGGCACCTTAGTTTAAAGGTCATAATTTCCTCTTTCTATGGCAGTCTTCAGACATTTTCTTTTGTTGTCACTCATAATTATTGTTAGGCAGCACAGTGTCTTTGCTATTATGTATAGATGGAATTTGATCTATATACTAACCTCTGAACAAATGACAAATGTATAGATCAAATGCTAAAATCCCAGAAAACAATACTAGCTTATTTTGTGAAAGGTGTTATTATTTTAGGATTGTTTAGTGTTTACCATACTGTGTTACTGTGTTTACCATAACACTAGTGATTTGGTTTGTAAGTACTAATTTCTTTTTCTCTACAGCAGGTACCAAAAAGCAAATAAATTGCTGCTTAACTTTTTAACAGATGTGAAGAAAACCTAAGAAACATTCATGGAAGTAGGAAACACAGTAGTAATTTTAAGTAATTAGTAATAGTAATTAAAGAGTAATTTTTGGATAAGAGTATAAATTAATTAGTGTAATAAAATTTTGTATTTTGAAGTGGAATGCTTAATATTCTGCATATTTACATTTAAGATATTGAATTATCAGCATGTGAATAAAGATCTTTTGATTAATCACATATTGTTGCAAGAAGAAAGGAAGTACCAAATTCAACCTCAATATTTTCAGAAGACAGAATGCTCAAAACAGACAACAAAATTCTCAAAGTATTATAGGATTCTCAAAATTCTCAACATGTCTGAGCTCTGAATGAACATTTTGTTTTCTTGCCAGTGATTCAGAATATCCACAGCTACTTTCCAGTGACAAGGAAAATGTCATGCCAACTGGGATCAAGCTTTATTTTAAAGTTGAAGGCATGAAATAAGCACCAAGAAGACAATTGTACACCTGTTTTCAAAAGTAAAAAGGCGTCTCAGATCTACTTTGGTTTTGAGAATTTGGCTGAGGAACATAGTTCAGAAGCCCAATAGCTCATAACATTATTCCAAATGTTCTACTCTGTATCCCTTATTAGGCTGCTGCACATTTGCATAAACATGATGCTTCATGATTAATGTATAAGACACAGCATGGAGCCTTGAATAAATTCATCCACAGATCCTTCTTTCAATTTCTACTGCAAATAACCAGCGTGCCTGAACTGCAGTCTATCATACCTGTAGATATAGCTTTGTATCATATATAAAACTGTATAAACTGCATTATGAAGTCATACTGACCTGTAAACTTTTTTTATCTAGAAATGTTAGTAACAATCAAATGTAAGCTCTTATAAAGCTACTGGCATTTATACTTTCTGTGATTTATAAGAGGTTTGTTGGTGGGGTTTTTTCCATGGTAAAATTAAGTATGAACTTTATTCTCAAGATTAAACTTGATTATATTTAAAACAAAGACTTGTTAAATCAATAACCTAATAATTACTTTTGCACTATAATTCATGGGGTAATGTTAACCTAAGGCAAACAAGAACTTGTTCTCCAAAAAAGAGCAACATTTTAATAATTCAATACTGCATCCACTCACAGTCAAAATAAATAGAAAACTCCTGAAAATGTTAACAAAGGTCTGATGAATAAAAGCCAGAGGATGCCACAGTAAGGGTGCCTGGAAAATGCAAGTCTAACCTTTGATGGTTAAGCAGTGGAGATATCTGGAGAGGCTACAAGTTGATACATGTCCTGTTTACTGCAATTCTTTGCACTAACATGAAGGCTGATCTTAAGGGATCTTCTACTCAAGTTTAGTTTGCTTAAAAACAATTTAAAAACCACTATTATTATTTAAAGACTTCTTTCTTATGCCACAAATAGCATACACTGACTGTGACTTATTTTCAGATATCAACATGACCATTGTCATTGTCTTGGCCTAGCAGAAAAGGTATAAAGTGCAGTATAATTGGCAGCATCTCAAAGCTGGGCATAGAGTCAATCATATTTTGTGCAACAAGGAAAAGATTGAAACAAAATTATTTGATGTGCCAAGGAGTGAAAACTCCATGAGCGACCTCCATTTTCTTTCAAAATGAAATTTTAAATTTTTAAAAGAAAAAATATTCAAAGATTTGAGGTTTGGGGGCTTTTTAATTTTTGTCTTTGTGCAGCAGCTGACACCTAAATACTACCGTCTCACTAGTGAGCAGTGATTGATGCCAATGATCAGTGGGATTCAAAATAGTTTTGAACATTATTTACCTGCATTTTGATATCAAGAATAAAACCATAGCCATTTTAAGTATTCTACTTAAAGAGAACTAATGTTAAAATCCACTAAAATTATGTTTACATTATTCTGAATTTGATACAAATATATGGCACTGTATGTATTTTTAATCTTTTCTACAAAAATAAGTTTATGCTTTGATTTGAACTAAATGCAGTGTGCCAGAAACCTACACCTCGTTCAGGTGAGTGCTGGGCAAAACAATCTATTTTTGGTAAAGGATGTATGTGATTAGTGCAAAACAAGCAGAAGCCAAGATGTAAAGCTCTAGAGGAAACTATTCCTCACCCTAAGTAACAAAGTCAACACAAAACAATTCTATTCTATGTTCTTAAGCAACCTAAAGGATCACCTTTGTTGTGTGAACTCCCTGATCTCCATATATCCATATGTAATACAAAAAAAAAAAATTATAAAAAAATAAAAAAAAAAACCTTCAGCATGGCAGAAACATATTGCCAAAAATGGGTATATTTGTACTTGAAAGTGAGATTTTCCTTTTTGCCAGCTTTCTCTTTTCCCTTTGAAATTTGTATCTTTCTATCTGTTGAGTGCACTCATTAAAATAATTAAAGAAGTCTAAAGAAATTAAGTTTTCCTTCCAAGTATATGGTAGCTTTGCTTTAGGGTTTAAAAATATTCAAATTTGGTCTGAGCAGCTCCTTTGAGATCATTCCTGAGCTCTTGTGTCTCCCTTTACACAAGTTTATACACTTCACCAATGACACACAGACTTTCTGCATTATGTTGTCTCAAGAGAAATTCAATTTATAGCAAACATGATCTGATGATTCTATAGATAACATATGGAAAGAAGCTTATTTTTTAAATATTCTTATAAAATAAGACATAAAATCATGGCATAAAGGGTTACATTATAAAACATTTTTATTACAATAAAAATATTTTGATAACTGACATTGACAGGTATAAACATATGGTGTATTCAAAGGAAACCTTATTAATATTAGATATATTCTAATAAAATATTACATTCAATATAATTTAAAAATATTTCTGTACATTTCAATCAATATAAATACATTTAGTACCTAGTTGAGGCTTTGGTATAGAAAACAGACATGTGATAAATGTTCTAGGTTGTATTTGTATACAACCAAGGTAGTTTCAGAAGCAAAGACTCTCACCATTTTCGTAGTATTACATACAAAAATGAAGCATCAAAAGAACCAAACAACAACAAAAAAAAATTTAAAAACCTTCCTTAAAGCATTCAGTAACAGTTGAATTGTGAGTTGCTTGTCTGTGCACTTATTCTCCTTATTTCACTACTATTCTGTCCAAAAATGCTTGGAACACCTAGCACCTATCCAGAATTGTAGGCCCATGTAACCTTATATATAAGAAGAAGGAGCGAAGAAACTGAAGGTCCTTGTATCAGATATGTGTTTTAACATGATTATATAATTATTCTCTCAGTAAAAACAAACAAACAAACAAAAATATTGCACCCTAGATGTCAGGATAATAGAAGATTCAATTATGACTTTGACAACTTAGGTACCTTGTAGGATATTATATCACAAGGCTCTGCATCATTTGAATGGCATTTGGTACTGCTTAGTTAAATATTTGTAAGGGAATAACTTTAACAAACTCTTTCCTAAAAAAACCCAAAAAACTAAAAACCCCAGTGATGTAAATGCCAAATTTTTTTCTAAGCAATTTAATTCAGAAAGCCTTTCTTTTTGTTTCCCATACCTCTCCCACATGAGCTAGTTGGTTTGTAAGCATGCATTTCTCATCTCTACATTTCTCACAGTGGTAAAAGGAAACAAAGTCAAGTAAAGTCAAAGAAAGAGTTGGTTTTATCTACAACATATAAAGTTCTGCACAGAACCACTTTTTAGCACTAGATGTGGGCCACTGTGGCTTAAAATTATGCTTTGACAATACCATAGATTCATGGTCAATCTACTTCTCCACCACTGGAACTCAGATGCCTTCAGTCAAATTCAAGAATGTGTTTTTTTCAGGTATCCTGCTCTTCCTGGATAGATGGTACTCTGGGTTAGCATGGTTGTAGTCCACTGGACATGGTCATGAGTCATTAGAGCTGTCAAATGACTGCAATCCACATATTTTACTGGCAAAATATTGTTATAAACAAAAAGTTTTAAATTATTTATTATTTAGGATAATTTTTATTTTTCAATTTTTGATTCTCACTAAGACATAAACCTAAGGAAAATGAAACTATTATGTTTAATCCACAAATTAATCAACTCTGTTCTCTATGTTTCTATTAGATGTAATATCATTGCATTCATGCACGCATGCACTTTTTTTTTCTGAGATAAAAACTGGTGATCCTCATTGTCTTATGCACGTTTGATACTCCAGAACAATTGGTTTTCTTTAAAAGGGAAAATATTCTGCTGGTCTTTTGGCCTTCTGTCTTCTTTTCAGAACAGTGTGTAGGCCAGTGAGAAAAAAAATGCTCTCCTAGAATATGAAGGAAACAGAAATATCAGTAAAGACCATATTATGCAAGAAAGGCTTTTTTAGATGATTTTCTGAAATTGAAGTTTCTATGAACTCTTGGTGATCCTATTCTTTCTTTCAACTTGATGAAGAACCACCCCCTCCTCCACCATGGAACCTCACAAAGCTGAGGCAGGGGTGTAAGATTGTACTAACTGCTTTAAATGAAGGTGCACTGGCTGTCTACTGTTCTTTGCTACAATATCTTCTGAGCCTAGAATTGGAAGGAAGCAATACAAGGCTTGTTTCTCACTTTCCCACAATTCCTCTGCTTTTCAAGATGTTTCTAAAAGACATATACATCTGTTATATATAGGTGTCACTATAAAACAATATGTAGCTGACTTTGCTTTCTGAGAGAGATTCTGGTTACATGTGTATAAATCAGACAAAACAAATATTTTTCTCTTATGTCATTATGTATTAAATATTCAACATCAATATTTTCAGCACAGAGCAAGTCATCATGATTATTTAGTGATGTCTGAATTCTTTCCAACATGACTTGCTGATTGATAGGCTCGGAGAAAGCTTTCTTTTGAATACATATGGTATTTATTCCTGAAACAGATGAAATTTCTTTTCCATTTGAATGTACCTGTTGTCAGCAGTCAGGATTTCACAAGAAGAGATAATCCCAAAGACATCTTAAATGAGAGCACAGAGAGGTTTGAAAGTGCAGTTCCAATACCTGTAAAATCTCCCGATGTGACTTCAAAATGAGAAGAAATGTGATTCCATACTTCCTTGCTAAGGCAGACTGCCATGTGTGGAACGAATTGTATTGCTTTGCCAAAATTGCTTTCATGCCTTCATAAAGTCATCTATAACCATATGCCTAATTACTGATTTATGAGCAATACAATACCACAACACCTAAATTCAGGGAAAGGGGTGCAGCCTTCTCACCTAATAATAGTGGAGATTTCCGTGCTGTACCTTGTGGTACTCAGAACAACAAGGGCTGCAAGGCAACCTGATGCTGAGATTTCTGGGGAGAAAACGCTCGTTCGGTTTTGAAGAAAGGAAATGTCTCAACATCCTTCCCAGAAGGTTCAGTCTTTTAAAAGGACCTCACAGGAATAACAGTAAATATAACTTTGTTCTTATTTGTATCACTTCATACCTGAACATTCAGATTAGTCTATGAGCAGAATAGATGCTTTCAACTGAAAAACATTAAGGAGAAAAATTACTAAAAAAGCATTTGGTGTAATTATGATCATCCTCTGCTTTATCCTATTAAAATATTAGAGCCTAAGAAAATTCTGCTTTTTTCTATTGATGTATATCTGACAATTTTCATTGGTAAAAGATGGGCACAATCCCTTTTCTTTTTACAGACAAAATTGGAGAATTTTTTTAAGATGTTAGCAAACAGTTTTAAAACCTCTGAGTCCTTGGTCACATCTTACCTTTTTAAGTTGTCTTGGCACTAGAATGGGTTCTTCTCTGCTGCACTCTACTTAAACTTAAGTACCTTTTCATGGGAAAGGAATGCAAAAACAGGTTAAAAACAGCTTAGAACAGAAATTATTTATGGGTGAAGATAAAACCTTTAAAGAAACTTCCTGTCTGACCATCCAGGGGCCCTCTGGCGCAGTCACTCTCGCACAACCTGAGCTGGGACGGAGGCTCCTTCACAGCCACACCTCTGGCTCTCACACAGTCACACCAGGTTTTCTCACCTGCTTGACCTCAGGTTTCCCATTGCAGTCTCAGACATCCAGATCCTTCAAATAATTTAATCATGGTGCAATAACCGGATAACAAAACTAAACTTGAGCTGGTACTTCCAAGAAGGGACCCAGAACAAAGGAACTCTTGGCCTTTTATGCCATCACAGTCTGAGTGAGATTCTGGGGGGCAAGGGATCCTGTCATGTCTGGTCCCTTGGCTGGACCACAGGTCCCTGTGCTCTTAGTTGTGCAAAGAGTTGGCAGGACACAGCCTCTTGCCTCAGGCTTTCATCACCCAGAGCTCAACCTGCAGCTCATACTGCAGCTTTCAAACCAAGCTACCTGCATTGGATGTATTCATCAACGAAACTAGATAAAAAGACAAAACCCTATTAGGTCCAGAAAATGGTGTTTCAGCAACACCAGTTAAAATTAAGCATTAGTTTTATCCGTTTACTGTGAAGGTAGCTAGACCTTTATAAGTAGGGATATTTGGTGCAATGGATGCTGCCTTGTAACATCTAGATGGACACATACACTTATGTTCACAATATGAGGCATGAACATAAATTAGAGATTTTTGTACAGCTCCAGGGCTATGATCCTGTTGGGATCACAAAGACATGGTGCCATGGATCCCTTGACTGGTTGCAATGGAGAGATACAGGCTCTTTCGGAAGGACAGGCTGGGAAGATAGGGTGGAGCAGCTCTTTACATGAGACAGATTATTTGCAGGTCTGCTTGGGGATGGTGTTGAGCCAACTAAGAACTGATGGGTAAACATCAGAGAGTAGTGGGTGTCTGATACAGGCTGCCTGACCAGAAGGATGAAGTAGATATATACACACTATATGTGTGTTTATACACTATATGTAGGAGATAGGAGCATTCTCACATTTGCAGACCCTTGTCTATAGTAAAAATGCAGCGGACCCCAGTTCAGAGAAGAAATGATGATGTCTGGCTCCAGATCAGAAGGCTGAAGGATAGCTTTATTAAAACTATACTATATTACATTAATGTACTATTTAAAGAGATATTATACTATTCTACATATTTACTTCTTACTTACCTATCTATCTTAAACTCGTGACTCTCTACTGAGAGTCCGAGACACAGCTGGATCTGATTGGTCATTGAACCCAAACAACCTTCACCAGAATCCAATCAAGCAATCACTTCAGGTAAACAATCTCCATACCACATTCCACATGGGGAAAACAAAGGAGAAGAGATAAATATTGTTTTCTTTTCTCTCTGTGCTTCTCCTGAGAGACAGAATTATGTCTTTCCATCCAGAGAATGTGAATGTCACACCTTGTCCTCATAGGGGTCTTCAACAAATCTGTTATTTACCAAAGGGAAGACACAGGGTGTTTTGGGTTATGGACTGTTGTGGCTTAATGACTCAAAATACTCCCCACTTGTGGAGGTCCCAGGATGCTTTGTGAAAGCCAGGTTTGGAGGTGGAGGAGGGGAGCTTTTGGGTGTGTAATGGCTAACCTGTGATCTGGTAAGACACAGGGTGAATATATAAGTGAGATAAGAGACAAATCCTATGGGGGTAGGGTGGTGCCTCTTGTTAGGCTAAACTTCCTCCCTTACACAAACCACTGGGTTGTAAAATTCCCATCCCCTGGGGAAGGTCTGATGGGGCATTCCTAGCCCTGCTATGCTGACATGAGAGGAGAAAAGTGCCATGTCTCAGAAGATTTCATAAACCATCAAAGATCCCTGAAGTGCCTCCAGACCCAGATATGAGTCCTTCCACCAGACAACTGAAAGCTCCCCCACAGGGGAGCTACCTGGGCACTCCCACCTAACCCAGGTGTATCATAACCCATCGGACTTTGTTTCAATAAGGTTTTCAAGACTGTTTATTCTAAGATCCTCATGAAGAAGCTAATGAAGTCTGGATGAACAGACAGGGAGCTGGATTGAAAACTGGCTGAATGGCCAGGCTCAGAGGGTAGTGATAAGTGTCCTGAAATCTTATTAGAGGCCAATAACTTGGAGTTTACCTCAGGGGTTAATTCTGAGTCAAATTCTGGTTAGTATTTTCATTAGCAATCTGAACAATGGGGCAGCATGTACCCTCAGCAAGTTTGCCAATGACACAAAACTGGGAGGAGTGGCTGAGACCTCAGAGGGTCATGCTGCCATCCAGAAGGACTTTCCAGGCTGGAAAAATGGGCTGAGAGGAGCCTTTGGAATTCAACAAGGGGCAAGTGCAAAGTCTTGCACAAACAATTGCATCAAGTTTCCCTGGATCTGAACCACCAAGAAGTTCTGTTCACTCTGCTTCTGAAGTCTAAAGTTTCTTTGAGTCAAATAGAAACACTATACATGTGAAAAAACTTGTATTAAATTATGTATTTGAATGAATGTTAAGATTTAATGATACAAATATTAAGTGCAAAATTATGTGTGGTAAAAAACTTTCTGCCTGAAAGTTTAGTAGAATTACAATTTTAGTATTAGGAGTAAATGAGGTGATAATGCAACCTGAGAATGCTAGGATTACTCAAATGATTTATAAGTTGCACCAAAATCCATTCTGTTTGGCATGGTCATTAAGAGATCACACACATTAGAAAGTGGAAGACTTTACTCTGCACACCAGTTTGTGAGCATGGAACATATCATAGGAATGACCATGATGATGTAAAGAATGCTGTTAGCCTTCTCTCCTGACTCTGAAATGGCTAATAGTAGACATTTGGTGGAGGAGGTTTATCAAGGACAAGTTTATTTCTGTAAAATACCCAGGGCTTTGTGTAAACCAGTTTCTACTGGAACATCTCATGACTTTTGAATCCTTATGACATATCATTTACAACAGTCTGTACTTTTGATTTCTACAGTTTAGTTAAGCATTATATGAACTGTACCTTTCATTTTTCCTGGGCTGGTGCCTGATGATTTTGTCCAATGCCCTTAGTGTGCTCAGCAAGAAACACTGAGTAATCATATGCAGCTCCCATCTGGCTAAAGATCAGAGACATTCCATCGCAGAGTATTCACTGAGCAATGCAGGGACAAACTAAATGCCTCTCCCTTACTTATTTTGCTGAGAAACTTACACAAATCTTGAAGGCCACCAGTTTATAAATTAGAAAGCAAAGAACCTTCATGTCCTGCAGTTTAACTTGGTTGACCTTGGTATTAATTACTTGTGAAGGAAAGCTAAGGGCACAGATATTTATGCTTATCTCTATGCATGTGTTTTAAGCGCCATTTCTTTACAGCATCTATTAACACATGGTGTGGAGGCTACTAAAACGAAATAGCTATATGTGAGTATACATATGCTTGTGACCAGTTCTCTATGTTGAAAAAGAATAAATTAAACTATTTGCAAAAAGACATTGATACTACAAGATGTTTTGTAAAGATCAAAAATTATCTAGAGATAGAACTCTAAGGCAGAGGGTACAATGTACAGGAGTTTTAAAGAATTCTGCATGAAAAATAATTTCTGTAGTGTGTACCTCAAGCTGCCAAAGACTCATAGAAATTAGTTCATTATCTTACTGTCTCTGGGTCCTCATCTATATGTTGCTTTCTTGGGGTAAAAATCCCCCACATTATTTTTGCATAAATCAAGCCAGCCCCTTATCATAATCCTGACACAATTGTATCTTATGTACTGTGAAACAAACAGTAGAGTCTGCTGCTTTTTTAAAGGATAAAAATGCCTTGTTATTCAGAATATGAGCATCAACATGAAAGGAATTGAAAGCAGGTATAGGATTTAAAAAATGAGGAAAGCAATAAAATTAGGAACATTAAATATTCTTGAACTCTAAGGAATTCAATGATTCTGTCTTTTGCAGCCCTCTCCTTTTCATTAACTAATTTTTCCTCAATGAAAAACCTGCTTCTTACTTCAAAACCTACTGCTAACTTTCTTGTAACATAAGCCTCACTATTTCAACAGTCATACCTCCCTCTTTTTTGCCCCTTTGCTTTCTAATTCAATTCCCTTCTTTCAACTGTGTTGCCTGACTCTGAATGCTTGGAGACACTGCTGGGACAGATTTGTATGTTGTTGCATATGAATAGATTCCACTTTCACTGTGTCCATTAATTGTTACTGCACTTTACCACCATTTTCATTTGTAGTCCTTTTCCATCGATTCTCATAATGCAGTTCCTCTTCTTGAATGTCAAGCACAATTACTTTACTTTTCAGCAATTACTACTTTTGTATTGTAAAAGTATACCATGGCAGTTGCAGAGTGGCAATGGCAATAGAGACCATATGGATATAATTTCAGAGAAATAATAGGAATACCATGACATAGCATAAGGAACAATTCCTAACTCACAGGATCCATATGCAAATGTCTTGCCACAACATAATACAATGGAATTCTAATGACAGGTGATTTCATGATGGTCATATCAACTCTGACTAATTTGTAGCAAAAGATTTGGGTATTTAACTGCAACATGTTTAAGTCATGCTGCTACCTCTTCTGCCAGTTTATATCACCAAGGAGATACAATATGAGAAATGTCTTTACTTTCTCTAAGCTTAGTCAATTTGAGGGACAGTGTTAATTGTAAAAACTGGAGAAAAACTTTAGTAACGCTTCATTAATTTAATGAAGAACAGAATGTAACCTAGGAGTAGTTTATCTGTTAATATACTCCTTTTGACATTACTACTACCAGAGTAGTTCACTAAAATCATTGATAGCTTACAGTGATTTGAAATGTCAGAATAATCCTGTGGAATTTTTGGACAATTTCTGCTCAAAATTTTTATAATGAAAAATTTTGTCTGTTAAAATTTCAATTTTACCATGACATTCAAATTTGTTTTAGGTAATTTTAAATATAATATTTCTTCTTGGGGAAAGTAGATCTGATTCTTGACATTTTCATTTGCAAAATAAAATCAAAAAATGATTCAATATTTGTTTGCCTCTGTGTTATTCCCTAAGGAAGCATGTAACAGCATTTGTAAGGATGGCCCATAGAGCTTTTTTACAGACAGGAATCACAGATTTAATTATATTTCCTATAAAATAATTCAGTTTCACTTCTGAATGCATGACTAAAGCTCCTAGAGCAGATTATACTATGATTTAGCTTACCCTACATTTGGAGTTCATAGTGCATATGGAATTATAATAAATCCCTGTGGTATTCAGGTTTGTATCAAACTGAGAAAAAAAAAAGCAAGCATCCAACAGTAGCTTGATGAATTAAAACACTGTAACAGCAATAGTTACATCCATGAATCCTCCTTCCTACAACACCACCCCCAAGCAGATCCCTGATGGAATGGTGATGGTAACTGAGCTGCTGGAGAGCTGGATACCCCAGACAAACAGTGATTAGTCCTGTGCACCTCAGAGTATGTGCACGCAGCATCCTTCTGTCCAGGGTATCCCAGATGGTTGGCCCACAATTATTTAATTGCAGTATGTTAGCAGGAATGATTACAAAAACTAAAATTAGAATGTTGCTTAAAGAAAAGCTTTTTAAGCTTCCCAGTGCAGGAATAATTTGAAACTTTGCCATGTCATTCTAATTCAGGATGAAAATAATAGTTGGAATAATTAATTTCCTTTGGGAAAAAAACACCTCTGCCCCCTATTACCTGTATTATACTTACTTTATTTAAGGGTCATGAAAAAAGTAATAGATCAAATGTCCTTAATTATGAAAAATCCCCCAAAGCCTCTGTTTCTAGGAAAGTAGAATTTTTGCAGTTCTTGCAGAACCGAGTAAGCAATTATGCAATAGGACAGAAAACTTCCAATTTTGTATGACATTTAGATACAGTGAAAATAAGATAGAAAGGGGAGATGAAGGAAAATTGTCCAGCTGATCTATTTAAAACTGACCAGGGATTTAAAAACAGATTTCTAACGTCATTAAAAGTAAAATTGACAGGCTGCAGTGAGGATTACATATTGGTTTCCCCTCTGCCACATATTTGTCCCCTATCTGTGAGTGCTCCTTTAAGAACAAGGATCAGGTTATCCTGGTGCAGCAGCTCCAAGAACATCATTTCTGATGATCCTCCTTGGGCAGCTGGCAAGTCGCACATGCAATCTAAAGGTATGAACCCTGGGGTAACCTGGCTTACCCAGGTAAGCTTCACCACCAGCAGACTCAGATACCACCATGAAGATGTCAGGATCATCTTAGTTTAGTAATGGGGACACCCACATAATATAGATAACTTATGTGTTAGCTCTTTTTTTTTTTTTATTTTTTTTTTTTTTTTTTTTTTTTTTTTTTTTTTTTTTTTGGTGCAGATTACAGAATCACTGAATATTCTGGGTTGGAAGTGATCCATAAGGATCATCAAGTTCAACTGTTAAAGGAATCAAACTCAGAACTTTGCTGTTATTTAGCACCATGCTCTAAAAAACTGAGCTAATCTCAGGGTAAGATAAGGTCGTATAAAATGTTTATAACTAAGAGTAATAATAGAATCTATAATAGAATAAAATAGAATCTGGCTTTTTAAAATCTTGGGTTAACATTTTACCATGTGGTTCTTTACTTGTTCTGTATTACATAGAATTTTCTTACTGTTGTATAAAAATATTTTGGCAGCAGCCTGAGAGAAAAATAAACAGAGCAATCTGAAATGAGATATGTGTTCAATCAAAAAGAAAGCAAAGCACCACAAATCACACAGGTATAGAAAAAAAATAGATAGAGGAGAAAGAGGGAATGTTAAAATAAAGAGCATGATTATATTGTGTAAAATCCTGTCAAGACACATCTCTAAAAAAAGGAGATTAATTTAATTTCCCCTAAATAGTAAAATCTGAAAAATTACCACAAGAATATTTAAGAGTTTAACAGAGAAATATTTAGTAGGGAAAATAAAGTTATGAAGCAATATATTCGTGCAAGTTTATGCTGACAAAAAAAAAAAAGGGTACCTATCGTAACAGTCCAGTAAATAGCCTAGTTAGAACTTTCTTACCCTTCTCTCAGGCTCAGCAAGTATGTTTCCTGACAAAGGGGAGAGAGATCTGAAAATGGTAAACATGTGAAGTAAGCATAACTTGTAATGTGCTTCCAAGAGCCAGCAGGAAGAGACAGAAAGAATAATAACTTCTACAAGTTTTGCTATTTTTTTTCCAATGCCAGTGCTTAGGACACGTTGAGTCATCATCAGCTGTGGAGCTTTCACTGAGTTTGATTGGCTATTTTCATACATTTTGAATGCTATCCCAAGGCCAGATTTGCAATCTTCATTCAGTTAACTGTCACGTACACTCCAGGTCCTGTTCCTGTGCACCATATGTGTCTTTATTTTGCCTAGTGCCTTAATCTGCAAGGTGCCACAGATGTACTCATGTGGTCGTTTGGCAGCTGGATCATGAAGTCTTTTCTGACCAGATATTTTCAATGTTTGTATCAACTGAAAAGCAGAAATAAATAGTGATTACAAAAGGCAAATAATACTCATTTTATTGCCCAGTGAAGGCAAAGTTGGGACAATAGCAGAGCAGCTGTTTGGCATTCTTTCTGGGATTTAGAATCCCTAACAGAGACCTAAGCATTTATGTGTCCATTTGTGAGAATCAGTTTGGATGTTTGTGCCAGAGCTTTATAGCTGCCAGCATTTCTATGCTCTTTATGCTGGGAAAAGTGTCAACTTGCTTATACATGCTAGATAAGCAAAGGCTGTGAGCACATTTAGGGGAATGACCAGCGAAAAAGCATTTCCATTTATTTTCACTGTTAGCACTGAAAAGCAACAAGGAGTGAAATATAACCACTGCCACAAGCATGAGAAGGATGGCACCCTGGGAAAGGCATTAGGTTACCAGCAAAAACTAATTTCAGTCTAATGCCTCTCACATTATAAGATACTTTTCTGAGAAAATCCACCAAAAAAAAAAATTAGATGTCATTCATTGGTATCTGTAATTAGCTCTTGAGAGTAAAATTTCTCCCTCCACCTAATTAATGGTCATGCTAAAAAAAGTAATATATAAAATAGATTATAATATATATTAAAATTATATATTAGCTATATAGTTTGACAACTTATTTTTAAAAGAGGTTAAATCTGATTGCAGATGGGTGAAGCTTATGTTAAGATACTTGTGAATATTCCATAATTAAAGTGGTTTATTTTTAGAATGAAGTCCCTGATATGACCCCTTCAGTTCTGTTTTCATTATGGCACACAAAAGAAATAGGAATTTGTCTACCTTAAAGTAAATCCTTCTCTGTGACTGCATTTTGATTCCTTCTCATCTGATAGTATTGATGAGTATATTGACAACTGTCACTCCTCTTCCAACTTATTTCAGTCTGTGCCTGGCCTGTATGCATTATTCTCTCACAATTCCACTTGTGGAGAGGTACCATGACTTTAGACTGGTAGAAAAGCTTTTAATTTCATATTTGAATCAAAAGTATATAGTACCATAGTACATAGTTGAATATTAAAGAGAATTATATTATATAGATATTAGTGTCATTAGGAAAAAAAAAGAAGAGAGAGAAATGATACCAAGACTTCAGTCCAAATAGATCCACAGACTATAGAGGACGTGTTATTGCAAAAGTAATGGACTGTGCCACAAATTAGGAAGAAGCGAATATAAGTTTTAAATGTAAAAATAGGCATATTTTCATGTGGTAAAAGAGGTACTTGTGTGTGAAGGGTTTTAAGTGCATTTCTCACAGGGATGCCAAAATACATGATGGTATGGGATACCACCTAATAGTTAGTAATGGCTAATCACTTTCTAACTGTTTGAGGGTGTTTTATTTTCTTTTGATAGGAAGTACAAACTGTCATCATTGGCTGAATGGTAAGTGGACTAATTAATTGCAGGAGCAATTTAGTAGTATTTTTCTGTGTTTTTTAAGCAGTGAATAACTCTAAATGCTAAACTTAAGCCAGCAAGACAGCTTCAATTGTGTCATGCATTAATTATGATCTGCATAATATCCATCAAAGAGAAATGTCTGACCTATTGAAAGGAAAAGCCTAGACCATAGTTTGAGTCCCTCTCAATTTATCCGTTTACTTCCCTTTTTCCCTCTTCTGCTGACACAGAACTTTCATTCCTTTCTAGTAAATTAACATATTTGCCCCCTGCCTGGGCTCCTACCTCGCTAAAGGCCTGGGAGACATTTGCTGATAGCACAGTTCAGTTGACTTGATTGTCTGTATTCTAGTACACTTTACCTGCATGTTTATGCTGTATGTTCTTCAAGGTACCAACCAGTACTCCATGTCTGGTCAGGCAAACCTGGAGTTTCTTCTTATTTCCTAGTCATAGCAATAATCAACATAATTAATAATAACAGGTATCATATGTATTTAAGCAGAATTCATTAGTATTTCTTGACTTCTCACTCAATTTTTGTTACTCGTGTATGAATTTTTTTGTTTTTGGTTGAATTAACTTGAGTGAGTTTGCCAATGATGCTAATTAGGAGAAGCTGTGAACACCATTGAGAGCAGAGGGGCCTTAAAGAGAGATCTGGATATCATCAACAGTATGAAATTTAGCATGAACAGGCACCATGGGACGGGATAATCCAGGTCATACATACAAACTGGGCAGTAAAAGGCTGGAGAGCAGCACTGCAGAAACTGATCTATGGGTCTGGGGTGGTAATAAATTTAATCTGAGTCATCTGTGCCCTGGTGACCAGGACAGCCAGCTGTGTCCTGGGGTGCATCAAGCACAGCATTACCAGCCAGGAAAGGGAGGGGAATGTTCTCTTCTGCTGTGCACTGATGTGGCAGCACCTCAATTACTGTGTGCAGTTTTTGGGTGCCTCAATATAAGAAAAAAAAAAAAATTATTTGAGTGTGTCCAGAAGAGGGCAACCAAGGTGGCAAAAGGCCTCAAAGGCAAGACTTTCAAGAGGTGGCTGAGGCTGGCTTGTTTATCTTGAAGAAGAGAAGGCTGAGGGGTGACGTCATCACAGTCTACAACTTCCTCAAGGTGGACAGCAGTGGAGGTGGAGGCAGTGTTTATCTCCTCTCTCTGGAGACCAGTGATGGGACACAGGGAAATATAATTAAATTGTGTCAATGAAAATTCAGATTAAATGTTGGAAAAAGGTTCTTCACTGAGAGGATGGTCAGTCACTGGCTCCACAAGGAATAGGTTCCCCAAGGAAGGGGAGGTGGCAGAAATCCTGTAAGAGTTCAAGGAGCATCTGGAGGATGCTCTTAGTCATATGGTCCCTTCGAACAAGAGATATTCTGTGAGTCTATGATGCTATGAATTAAGGAAAGGGAACTTATAAAAAAGGCAGGCCAAATTAAGAAATTAGGAGGCAGTCGTATTTTTCTTATAGAATTTGCTTATTAGATTGAAGAATTTATTGTGATTTGAGGCCAAAGTCCTTCATAGAACATGTAATTGGACAATTTGTGTTTTCACTGATCATAGGATTCAAATTCTTTTAATGGCATTAACTGATTAAACCAGTGATTGGCTCTGTTTTGAAACTATAGACAAATAAATGAATGAAGAATTCTTATATATTGGAGATTTTTCTCAGCTATTAATTGCTTTGCTTCACTGCATGTTTTTAGGAACATTATAAACTTTTTCAGAACCCAAATGTCTTTTAAAAGTAATATTATTTATGTATTGCAACATATATGGGCATGCTTAACATCTCCTCAACAAAAAATATGCCAACCATTTGCTTTAAAAACTCTTTTGTTGGTTTCAGGCAACTATTCCACCCAAAGCTAGAAGCTGTGTCCAGCATCTGGGTTAGAGGTTGGCCCTATCCCTGTGTCTTCTGTCAGTGCATTTAGAGGTCATTCAGCCACTGTTGTCAGACTCCCAGTCCACCACTTCCACAGTATCTTCCTGTTTAATTTCCAGCACTCCCATGGCCTATTTCTTCTCTCTGCTGTGTGTGAATGGAAACAAGGCAGATTCCCTGAAGACTGTACTGGACATGAAGGAAACACAATATGAACAAAGTAATAGGGATTCAGGAGCTGTGGCATTAGTACTAAGTAGCTTAGGGCTTAAGAGCTCTCAAAGCCTAGCTCTCTCTCTCTTAGATGCCTATGACCTGTTACCAGGTCTGAAGGACAATTGTGATGCATTCTTTCATGTGCCATTTTAAAGAGAAATGCAGTCATGCATTCCTTCTCATGATATAAAAATGTAAACGTCCTGGGTGGTTGGAAAATACGACATGCTCTAGACAGGTGACTACTATAGATTGGGATCCTAGACTATGTGGTTAAAGTCAATGGTTAATGTGAATGTGGTTAATGTGAATTAATGACCATAGAACCCATTCTGCTGACTTTCACTAAGGTTGCACTGCATTACATGAAAATCCAACATAAGAACTGACTATTAGATGAGATACTACTAAATATCTTAAACATCTTAGTCCTACATATATATATAAAATATTAGTATATATATATCAGGTATATATCTTAAAAAGTCCAGATGGTAAAGCAGAAATGAAGAAATATGTCAGAAATAAAATTAATATCAAGAAAGATTTAATATCAGATTCGTTTTTCTTTCCATGACAAATTTGAATAAATGAAGTAAAACAAGAGGGAGAAGAAAGAAAAAGCATGAGTAAGCAAAAGTAGGTCAAGAAAAATGACAAATATTCCAATTATTGCTATTAGTAGTGTCATTAACAACCCACTCCAGCCATGGAATTTTATTATGTTTCTTTATCCCACTACAAGTAATTGTCTCCACCCAGAAAAACTGGGGTTTTTTTTCTAAATTATGTAACCAAAAATTGTCATCTATTGTTTTCTTTCTGCAAAGATATATAGGCAATCTGTAAAATAATTTATACTTTACAAATTGTATTCTATTACCTCAGATTCAATTTTAAAACACAATAAGAAGTTATCTATATAATGTGTTATTTAAAGAACTTCAATGGACATGATTAAAGAACAGGCTATGCTATAACACTTGGTAGCAATTTGGCATTTATTCTGATGGGTAATTTCTTTCTATTTAGTGGTCAGTTATACAGACCCATGCAGAATTTCCACAAGAATAACAAAATTAAAGGAACATAAAAGCAAATATACCAGTGAGGAATTATTTAGATCCAAAAATTTACATCTCTTAATTTTAAAAAAGATTTGTGATCTAAGCAAGGCTTTGGAATACTTTGTGGGTGGTTTTTTTTTCATGTCACAATAAAAGCAGGACTAGAACTGAAACCTTTGAATGTACTTTGAGCTTTAAGTATTTAAGAAAACTAGCATGTGCATTAGTTATCCCATTCAATAACCACAGACATTTTTATTTTTAAAAAAATAGACATTGTAGCACTTGCAAAGAAAATAATCAAGAACAGAGGTGACATTTTGCACTCTAATTTCCCACTGAGTTCTTATATGACCTCTGGAGAGGAACATACTTAACTTTCCTGAACCTCTGCTTACTTTTCATCACACTGACAACTATAATAATTTTAATTATATTTAAATCTCTGCAACAACTGGACTTAATCCCATGAAATTAATTTAATGAAATTATTCTCCTGCTTGAAGACAAACATACACTAAAAGCATTTGAGGATTGAGGCATATAAAAGTTGTAAGGTCATGCCATAAAGAAATGTGAATATTCCATAGAAAATTTGTACAAATAGATGTTAAAAGTAATCACTCTGAAGTACAAACAAATTTGTTGTCCATCAAAAATTAGTGTTTCAGAAGGAACAGTTCTGAGTGGATTCAGCTCAATTTTGGGAGGCAAAGCACCTTGAGTATTTAGGCACCACTAAACTTGCATATGCCATATGCATAACTCTAAGCTTCCCTAAAAATAATAACCTAAATATATATCACTGAATGTTTTACAACATAAAACATTCACATCTCTGCCTATGCATACCGATGTCATTTAATTGCAACTTATCATTGGTGTCATTTTCATGTTCTGAAATCAAAGAAGTGTACATATCCTCAAGTAGGGAAAAAAAAAAGAAAAAAGCCTGGTTGATTCAACACTCCTACCCAGGCTTTGACAATTTTTAACAACTGCACTTTAATCACATTTTGTCAAAGCAGATTGACTATTCAAAAGTTTCTGAAAGTCACTAACATTTTTTTTTAGTTGCTGTGCCAAAATAACCATGCAACATTTCAAAACTTTGATGTTTCAATTTAAGGTTTTTTGCTGAATTGGGCTATAAATGACAGACTTTTTAAAAATATTTTTTGCACTCATCACAAGACTCAATTTCTAGTGCTTCTGAGATTTTCAAGCCCTTGCTGTCTCAGAAAAAAAAAATTAACACTTGCAAAATATTTTTCACATGTGAATATCCATCATAAGCTCAGCATATGTAGTTGTTTGCAAAGATGTGGAAACATAGAAACTAAGCAACTCACAGGGTACCATAATTATTACTAATAAATTCTTTGTTCTGATCCTGTAAGGTTCCCTTCATGATTTTTAGATGAATCTAACAACATATAGATGGCTCAAGTAAGAGGTTCATAAAACTGCAATTATTCTCCTTCAAAATAATCAGCTTGGTCCTTTTCTTTTTTTTTTTTTTTTTTTCTTTCTTTCTTTCTTTCTTGACCCTGATTCTGAAATACTTTGTCATTTTGGATAAGGAGCACACAAGTAAAAAATGAAGCATTTATTTAGTTGGATGGACAGACTTAGAATTAGGGTAGTTTACTGACATGTTTAGTTAATTTAACTAACTTAGCTAACCTTATTACTGATTTAACATATTTTGTAAATCAGAACCTTCTTTTACTTGGCAAGGAGAGCACATAGTTAAAATACAGCTCCAAAGCAGGGAGTTTAACTACATTTTAATGGGATTATTCACTGCTACTTGCCAATATGAGTAAGATTTTCACAAACTGATCCAATGCAAATAAAACATGGCTGGGAACTAGGTGGAAAAAATGTGTTCACAGATAATCTCATCAACCATATGCACATTCATGGAAATAACATGGGGTTTAGGGTTTTTTTTAACCTCTTTTTTGGGTTTTTTTGTTTGTTTGTGGTTTGTTTTTGGGTTTTTTTTTGGTTTTTTTTTTTTAGTATGCAATGATTCACTAGATAGCAAAAGCCACTAGGTGGCATTTGTGATTTATTAGGCTGGAAGCACTGGTTTAAATATTACATCTAATCCCTGGTTTCAAGAGAACAAGACATCTAACATTCCAAAGCATTTAATTCAAGGACCTCGCTCCATAATTAGATAAATGCATAGAATTTGCAGTTCTGCTACATCATTTGGAAACTGACTTTCTGAAGTTTCCATTCAACCCCTAGATGTTCTCAGGCATGTATTCCCTGACCCCACAGCACCAGCTTACATAAGTAATTACTTGACTACAATTAAGCTGTAAATAATGCAATCATTCCATTCTTGTCCTGTCACTCTAGTCCCAACCACAACAAATAGGACTAATCACATACTTACTCAAGTGTGTAATTATTTACAGTTAAACTTCTGTCACTTTCACCCTGTTTGGAAACAGTAGAACACAACCTGTAATTAGCAAATGTTGCTGCAGGCACTTTTACTTGGAAATAAGCCATGGATTCAGCACCTATGTGAGCAAAGATGTAAACCCTTTGATCCAGGACTTTGGCATGGATCCTTCTCCTTGAGGTATTTTATTATCAGCCCCCAATAAAGCAGAGAGATCAATGAATTATTATGTCAAATAAGTCTCTAGAAAATCACTTGTCTCCTCTTTGTCAGAGGAGATGCTTTTACATCATGGTTATATGCATGAATATATATGTATAAGTATAGACCAATGTTATACCAATGTATACGTATTAATGTGTATCTGAAGATGTAAGAATTAATCAGATATACAACTGATTTTGATTTTTTTTGAAATGACAGTAAAAATCTTGGCATTCACAAATTAGATTGATGGATATAGGACTTGACTTATCACTTTTTTATATTGTTACTGCTCACTTCTTTCCTTGGTTAGAACCTGACACTGTGGTAAGAGAAATCATTCTTTCTTGAAGACTTATATTCAGCAAAACACAATTGTATTAGCAGGTGCAGAAACAACTCTATGTAAACATGTCACTGTAAAAACTAGCCATAAAGCAAATGCCTTTATGTCATGCCCTGGTCTATTGTCCTGAAACCTTCCAACTCAGGAATCATTGTCTCATAATGTATTGTGCACATCACACAAGTAACATTAGACCATATGTGCCCTCATTTCCTACTGATGTAGGTTCTGTCGCATGTACGCAGCTTGAGCTACTCCTTACTCTATCCCAAGGGCTGGTAAAGAACTACCCAGCCTGAACAAGGAGGCAGAATTCATCCCATGGAGAAGATTGGAAAATTAGAAAGAACTCATTTGCCACCTGCCCTAAGCAGTAATTCCAGAAGCAGATGGAATATGAGATTAAAAACAGGAGCTGATTTTTGCTTACTGGCACATACACAGATCATTTAGAAGAAAGATTGGGTAAGAACAGGCACAGAAAATAATTGCCCTAACACTTGTTATCAGTTTATCAAAGACAGTGGACAGTTAATTTCTTCCTTCCCTTGTTCCTTGTTTTATCCTTAATATGCGTATAGCTTATTTAGTAACTGTTCTCATAGACAAAAGTTGTTTTACACCCAGAAATCAGGGTGAGTTGACAAAAGATAACACAGATTTTAAATAAGGCTTTTTGTGGGAAGACACTGGATTTTAAATTCTTCATTAAATTATTCAATAGATGCATTGGCCACTATCAGAGGTGGAATAACTCCCTGTATGAGACCTTGCTTGCTTTGAGTTTACTGGTGTAGGTCAGTGCAAGGAGGTGAGGGGTTTTGCTTAGAATCTTTCAGTAGACACTGGATGAAGTGAACAAAGGGAGTCAGAGTACAAGTTATCAACGCACTTTTGTGATGTGAATAGTCAGAGTTGTATAATATGAAACTGGAAATAGTGAAAATTAATTATTCAGTGTGCCTGCCAGTCAGTCTGTAGAAAGGAAAAGTCTGACGATTTCCTTCATAGTCCTTAATGCTGTCTGGTGAACAGGTTTCAATAAAGTGCCCAGGTATCCAATTACCATGGAAACAGTCATACTGGATGGAGTCTGCGGCACTTAGCTACTTAGTAGTCAGTTACTGTTGAATTACAGTGATATGAAATTGCTCTAGTCTCAAGATACTTTTTGAAATGGCAGTAGCTGCCTCCCAGTATAATGACTTACTTGAACGGTCTGTATCAACCAGAACAAAATGCTCAGTAAATGTTTCCAAGTTGACAGATATTCTGTTAGGGAGCTATTATTTGCTGTCAATATGATGCAGGGAGAATGCAGACATGCTGGCCTTTGTTTACTTTTTTAGCTGCCTGCTAAGACCATGACATTTTGCTGTGGATGGTATACATACATTGAATATTTGTTAAAAGTATCTTTCCATCACTGACAAATAACCCTCCAGATTGCATTATGCAAATGAGTTGCAAGGGACATAAAATAAAATTTTATCTTTTTCTACCAAGTCATGCCTCCCACATCTTTGTATTTACGACACTTTAAAAAATATGTAATCCTTGGAGGAAAGTGAGCGATTCATATAGTTATTGCATATAATTCTTCCACAACACCAGAAAGTCTGTCAAACTGTCATTGCAAGCTTCTCTCCACCTGAGAAGCTGCCTGTCAGCGTCTTAATTTCCCTTTCCTTCCCCCTCACATCCCACTAAGATTATTTACAAGACTCTGGTAACCACATCTGAAATAAGTCCTTGTCTGATTATTGAAGATTTGTAAACTGCATGGGTGAGTAAACTACAAGATGTGCTGATAAGGAATTGGGTATATCACTAATGAACATTGCCAGTTTCTTGTTATCATTTGAGGGTAGCATACACTTCAATGATTTACCTGCACACTAAGCTGTTTTCCCAGGTAAACCAGCTGCTGATCTTATTCTCTTTCCACATCCTTGTGTCACCAGCAAGAACAGGAAATAAAGTGCATTAGGATTTTTTCTTTACTATCCAGTATTCTGAATACAAAAATTGTTTGATTTGTAGTAAGCCATCAGCACTGCAAAATATATGCAATAAAATGTGTTGTATTAAATAGCTTTTGTCTCTCCTAAGATATGTGTTTCATAGAGAAGGTCGAGCTTTCTGTTCACAGTTCATTAAAAATATTTACTCCATTTTTGTTCACTAAAATGTGAGATTTTGACTCCTTAAGTTCAAAGTGAAATTTAATTTTCTTAGAAGTCCATATGATTTTTTTGTCTAAATGCATGTAAGACTGAGCTAATGACATCTTTAAGTTTGCAACCCATCACACTGAAAACCAAGAAATTGATACATGCAGTATGCTGAAGGGTTCAACAATGTAACTGTTACACTTCCAAATCTGCAGAGCTTTGGAGTGACTTGTTAGAAGCTGTCACGAATTACAAAACTTCTTTTAAAATCCAAAAGGTTGTCACAATATTTGCGTTTTTTAAACTTTCCTATCTTAAAAACTACAGAAACACAGATTCAATATACGTCTCAAGATAACTCATAATCTGCCTGCTCTTTTTTTAGCCCTGAATTTATTGAAAAAATTTACAGGATCCAGAATATGGATGATATAGATGAACATTCAAACAAACAAACAAACAAACAAAAAACCCCCCAACCCCCCCACCTTATACAGTTCTAGTATCAAAAAATAAATATTAAAATGTGATTTAAAATGTGATTAGGATGAAAATTTGGAAATCCCTAATATGGTTGCAGTTCCTGAATAACATTTCAAAGTGAAGTTAAAAAGTTAAAGCACATAAAAGCTTTTTGCCTTTTTGTTAGTAGAGGGAATTATGTATTCTACATTATATCTGTTGCTTATAATTTCTAGAGAAGATGAGGAATTTGGTCATTAGTCACTTGTAACTAGGTGAGGTAAATCCACCCAATTTATATTTTTTCCAATGTAAGAAATTCCATACCAAAACACGTTTTTATTCTTTGTCATTGGTTTTAGGGACCACATTTCCTAATCATTTATTCACATTACAGATTTGAGTCTGCTTCTGCACAATTAAGTTGACCTCATAGATAAATCCACAAATGAAGAACTCAGCATTTGGTAAAATCTGGATGCTTGGCTTTTGGCATAAACTTTCGGAGCTGTAGTTTGAAATTTTAGGGAGCTGGCTAATCTGTGGCTGAGTCATTGACCCCCTGGTAATACTAAACATCCACATGGGGATGTGTTTTACAAAGGTTTGGGTATGTGTTTAACTTTACAGCTCCAGCTAAAAGTTTGAAAAGAAGTCCAAGTCACCTCAGGGAGGTCTACTTTAAAAATAAGGTGCTTTTGCTTGGAAGTAAATGGCTATGGAATCTCAGATGTTGGTCAGCCTTAGGTGATCTCACAAAGTCTATGTGGGGAAAAAAATACAGGAAAAGGAAAGAAGGCAGCAATTCCATAAAATCGGATAGTCAGAAAAATATTCTCTGAAGAACTCTGTCATGGAAGGCTATTAAATAATGAGATTTCCTTACTGTTGCAGCATGATTGTGGAAAAAGGGTAAATCATCATTTAAAGCAAAAATAGCTGATTCAATAGGTTTTTTAAAGATATTTCTCTGAAGTTCTTATTGATTGTCACTGCTGAAATAATATAACAGCATGTGTCAATATATAAACTAACTTCATGTTGTATCTTCCCCATGGCACAGAACTATTCATTTCCTGTACCATATGTACATAAAGTAAACGTGAGACTTATGAAAGGTAAACAAATAAATATTCATGGATTTATGCTATTTATTGTACAATTTATGTCTGGCATGGAAACTTTCAGTTCCTTTCTCTCTGCTATTCACTTTTGTACAATTATTCATTTAAAGAGTTTCTCCTGAAAATTTAGAAGAAAATAAATGTCTATCCACATTCATGCTAAATGAATTGATTTTGTTTAATGTTACTCAAATGAATACCAAAGGAATTAATCATCCTTAGAAAGATACAGGAATGCTTTACCCTTTAAGCTTTAATATACTGCTAGGTTGTATGACATTAGATATGAATCCATGGTTAAGCACCTAAATGCAAGGATTTGGGAAGTATTGGGAGGTGTCTACATCTCTAACTAGACTGGGGAATTTTGCTCTCATCTCTCTTTGAAGGTGATACTTATTATGCATGCTCTTTTGAGTTTTTAATGTTTTTAACTGATATGTTTTCTCACAGCTTTTAGCCACTCTCTTGTGTCAGAGGCCAGAAAGGAGTTGTGTCTGCATAAGCTTGTTTGGACATATGCACTCTGGCACAAATTAAGGACTGGAGTGGGCAAGACTTGAGGATGGAGAGAGATGTGAATAATATGTGCTTCTTCCATAAGTAAAACACAGAAACTTTTCAGGATTATTTCATAAAGTGCCTCCACAGGTTTTCTTTCCAGTTATCAATTCAAATTAATGATGTTTCCTAAATTATTAGCCAAGGTACCTTTGCCTATCAGAACATAGAAAAATGTAAATTTCTAACAATTTAAATGTCTGGAAAATTGGCTTCATAATAAATTGCTCATAGCTGTCTATTTATTTCCCTCGAATTTTTTATCATTGCCACCCCCTTGCTATTCTCTGACACTGCAGTACTAGATAATATTGTGACCTACTGAAAACTAGAATTACAATAATACAGAATATGACATTCTTGGAGGGACCTTAAGTAGGTGCTGCCTAAGTTAAAACAATCACAAGGTCAGACAAAGTTTCTAAGCACTTTAAGCATCATGTCTTGAAAACCTTCAAGACACCTCACAACTGTTATGGGCAATCTGCTACACTTCTCGACAGTCCTGGTGAAGAAATAATCCCCTTAAATCCACTCATACTCCTGCCATAAACCAATGTGAAGAGACTGACTTGGGTTTTTATGATAACTGCCTCACAGGTATTGCCTGGCTGTTATGTGCCACCTGGCACCTTCCCTTCCCTGGGCTGAACAAACCTGATTTACTTTATCATCATGTTTAATCACTTTACTCTTCCTCAGTTAGTACTTTTGAGCATTAAATTTACTGGCTTCAGGAAAACTGGATGAATGTCTCCCAGCATGGATTCCATCCTAGAGAACAAAGACAGAGTGTGACTGGATATAAACACGTGCAGTAATTTGCCTAGTCCTGTTCTGCTGATATTCTCATGTAGAATGAACTACGTCCAAACATCAAAGTACAGACATTTAGAAGTAAGCAAAAAGGAAGTCAGTACTTATTTTTGAATAAAAAAAGATTGTTTCTCCTTTCAGAAGTGCTTGAAAAAAGAAATAATAGCCATTAGTAGACATGCGGTCAGTGACTGCACTAAATATTGCAACAGATGCATGAAAGGGAAAGGCCATGTCAGATGGAGGACTATTTGGCTATTTGTCTTCTGAATGTAATTTTTCTGTCTCTTCTTATCTAGCTCCAATTTCCTGGAAGGAAATGTACTAATCTGTCCTACCCAAAAAGATCTGTCTTCGAATTCCAAACTTCAGTGAAATAATTAATGCCCTGACCACAGATTCAGACTTTTGTTCTAACTATTCTCAACTTAATACTTCTGCCTGGCAACCAGAATTTTATAATGAATTGCCCAATAGAATTATAATGTAAACTTACACAGTGAGGTAAGATTTTCACTTCAAAATGTGTAAGGTGAATAACTCAAAAGAATGGCTGTTACATCATCATAAGAAAACTGAAGAAGATTCTTCATCATTTTCAGTAAACTGCTGCTTATTTTGACAGTAAGATGAAGAGGAGAGCACTAATACCAGGAAAACTGAAATTTCTGTGATCTGATGTGTGATCATTTTTCTGCAAATGAATAATCACAATAGTGACACCACACTAGATTTGTCCTTTGCATACATAGTTTAAATAAGGACCTCTGGTCCACTAGGCCTTGCTTACCACCAATAAGTGAGGTACTGCTTTAAGGTTGGTTCTAGTATCTGCATAAGCATTCTAGTATGTAGAAAACTCCTAACAACCAGATGATGCTTTCAACATGTGATCTGCTCTGTATAACACTGTCATCATGAGAAACAGTTAAATACCAATTTATCTGCAGCTTTGCTGAAAGGTTTATAGCACAGTGAGTAGTAATCACATTAGCTGCCTTTATCACTTGGACTGTACATTACATTAACATAATACAATTTTATAGCTTTAAGAAATATTAAACTGAAATGAAGGCAAGCAGCACTTCACTAATGGATTTACAACATCTCTGATCCCTACTCAGCTACAGTGTCTATAATCAGAGAGAATAATATTTGCACTTCTTTAGAAAGAGCTGCTCGTTTCAAACATTGTGTTACTATGCTAAAGAGTTGCAATCTAATTGGTTTGTTGAGAGATGCAGACACTGCTTTTGTCCTTAATCCTGATTTTAAATTGCTCTAAGTTTTTATTCTTGTATATATCCATAACAGAGAGACACATGCATATGCACATACTTCTGTAAGAGATTTTAAGACAAAAAATCTCTTCACTACAAATATGCCACTGAAATTTGGTGGTATGTAATAAGTAATTATAAATAATTTGTAATTTGTGAAAAGTAATTTGCCTTGATTCTTCTAAAAACCTCTGATTTTCCTCTAGGTATCTGAAGTAGCTTTGGTTCCTCTGGCAGGGAACATCGATAAGTTAAATAAACAGCAAAAGAAATTTAATTAATCTTCTTCTCACCCAAATCCTCTCCTTGAAGTAAGGGAAAAGAACACAGCAAACAATAACAATTGTTCCTGTTCTAAAGGGAGTTTGAATGAGTAATAGTAGAAGCATACTTTCCATGTTTCCATAGTCCCACAGAAGCATGAAACTTGAAAATAAGAACCAAAGGCATTACTGAATTAATCTTCATATGCTTAATCCCTTATAAGATTTTTTTTTTTTGCCAATCCCAGTAAAAATAATTACTAACAATAGCCAGACCCTGAAATTGCTCTGTAAACAGTTCACAATAATACTTCTGTCTCCTGTCATTGTTCCTCAACAGTCTACTGTTTTTTTCAGGACTATCAGTGTTCCTAAGCCTTCCTTTAAAGTTATATTCAACCTCTTCTTTTGGTAAAGATCTGACATACAGCTCAGTAGCTCTGGTGAAAATACAGAAGGAGTCTAGAGTCTGTTCTAAGTCTCTTGCATCCTTTTATCATCCTCAGCATATTGTTTTGTTCTTTTGGAATTCAGGAGGCATTTGCAGTCACAAGCCCTGTTTATTCAGGCCAAACATTTCTGTATTGACTTAAGACTTGGGACCAGGGTCTGGCAATAAAGGAGCTGCCTACACTGAATCTTTATGCCAGATATCCTTAGAAGTCACAGTATGCTCCTGTGAGATTTGTTTGTAGGAGTGGCCTCAAAGTCCTTGTGTTATTCAGGTGAAGTTTTATTGGTTTTTATCTCCATTAGCAACTGTTATACTTTTCTGTAACTGGCTTTCAGGAAAACCAAAAAAAAAAAAAAAAAGTCATTTTTTTCCTGTGTAATTCACTGGTCCATTATCCTTTTTAAAAATTATTTGTACTTGAAAGTGATTTGCATTTTCCCAAGTTTAAAAATATATAGAGTGGGATTATATTAAGAAAGGAAGAAAGGAGAAGATATTTTCTGGTTTGTTTGCCTCTTCATGACCTGTTTGAGCTGTTCATGACAGTGAGATTCCTTGTTCATGCAATGTGACTTTTCTGGAGAATTTGCAACAGAGATCAACCACACAAATGGATATTTAATGAGAGGCTGATAATCCTGCCATTCTTGTGGCTCTCCAAATGCTCCAACTCAATTTCCAAAACCCTGGAGTTGCATTAAGACTCAGAGATTAATTGGCAACCCCACTGGAATGAACAAGTTTGCTTTCTTGTTCAGGATTTATTATTTACTCACTTTTAACAGAAATATGGGAACTTTCTTCACCACAGGATTTATGGCTTCCTTGCTTGTATGGTTGTCTGATGGTATTCAAAGGTATATTTTTGGAATTCTTGTGTTGACCCTTTTCCTACTGAAGTAAAAATTGTTTTACATCTGTCAAACATGCACCTGTGTTTATTATTTTATCCCATTTATGGTTGGCTGGGATTTTTCATTCAGCTACTGTCTCTTCCCAAAATCCTTCCAACTTTAGAGTTTATTTACTATGGTGAGAGAGAAGTAAATGTCTTGAAAAAGCCTCATAAGAGTGGGGCATGGTTATATAAAATTATCATCATCTCATCATCTTCCCTGTAGATATACCTGGGGAGCACATATGTTTATTTGAATTTCAAACAGTTTTATATATATATATATACCCCCCTATATGTATTGCATTTCCTTTACATATTCAACATTATTATCTGCTTCTTTCCTTTTTTACATAAAGAAAACACGTGGTCTTGCTGCTAAAATTTAACCCAAAAATAAACATAATTTTATTTCTAGTTCCAGTTCAGATACAGACTGCAGCAAGTATGTTGCAGTTTTTTTGTACCTCAGATTTTCTAGATAGGAAATAGAGATGAAATGTTATTAAACTTGCCTCTTGGGGCTATACAGAGACTTGTTATCTTCAGGAGATAGGCAAGAGGTGCATGCACTATTATCAACATTGGAATAAATCCACTAACTTCTTAGATGCAAAATATATTGGGGTATCTCCAATTCAGTGAATCTGGTAAAAAAGGGCACATTTCTTGAAGAATCTCTGCCTGGATTTGTGTGGTTAAATGTTACAATATTTATTACTGCCTAGTGCCAGAAGCCAGCAGTTGAAAGCTGTGATTCATAAAAAAAGTGCCTCTGACCTCCTGTAATGGATGGCTGGATCCCCTTTGGTCTCTGGGAAGGAAATGTGGTGGGGCATTGAATATTTTGATAGTTAATATATTTGCTATTTAAAAACCAATTTGGACATTAAAAGAAGTCTTTATGTAACAGATTTCATTCATCTTCCTAACACAGTAAGCTTTGATTTAGGCGATTAAGATTTTCTTTATATTTAATTGTGTACACTGTTTTTCATTCAGTCAATGATTTGTCAGCTTTTCATGTATTTTTAAAGCCTCATGAGTAGATGAACTGAAGTGCTGTTAATTATCAATTAAATTTTCTCAGGGTAGATTGTAAAAAGTTCAGATGAACCCAATTAGTAAGAATGAAGCTGCCTTCTGCACTTCTAGGCTCAATTATTTTAAAGTATATGATAGCACAGGAAAATAATCAAACTTTTCCTATCAATTATAAATGTGCTTCTTAAATGAAATGCTAAAAAGTCAGAAATGCATAATTCAAAAGTGAAATTAATTTCATTGCTCTTTCTTTGGCTTTTAGTGCCTGCATGGTCAAGTGCTATTTTTACAAAAGAGATGATCTTATGGATTTGTAGACTTTTTTATCTGTGACATTTTTGTTTTAGACATTTTTCTACTACTGGATGCTTGCTGTAGAAATTCCACAACTGGATGCTTGCTATAAATGCTGCACTTCTGCTAGCCAGTTATAATCATGGTAGTATAAATCTGGATGTTTATTTTAGTATTTGAATACTTGGGTGTCTCAGTTTCATAGGAACCTGCAAAATTTCCACTGTTCCATCATACTTTTTAATTTGCCTCACTTGATCGATAACTTTCCACAGCATCATAAATATACTTGATGTTTCAGAAGACCATGCTGACCCAAGTTTATTATCTCAGCACATTAAGCTACTGAAATAAGATGGCGGGAGTGGTTTCAAAAGAAGCTTTGCAAGGAGTGTGTAAGTATTCTGGCCTAAAAAAAGGGATGGATTTTCTGAAAAGAGTGGTTCAAAGCAATGAAGGGTGTGTGCTGATCAGGATCTTTGTCTTTGCTAAGAGACGTGAGACAGAAATCTATTCAAAACTGATTTAGAGCCCTATTTTTTCTTAAGGTTTCTGAAGAAATGGACAACTTTGTATAGGACTGAGTCTCCCAAACCACTTTTACTGGCCTTGACTGAAGTAGTAACCAAGTAGTAACTTTTACTGGTCTTGACTGAAGTAGTGGGTTTTTTCTCTGCTAGCTGCAATGAAAGACCATTCAAATACTGCACTGACAGGTGAAAACATTTCAGTGGTAGGACTCTGTGTATTCATCAGCAGTTTGAAATCCTTTATTTTTATTTTAATATTCTGTATCTCTTCCCCCTTTCTGTTTAACTCGCCTTTGAACTTATAAACAACATCCTTTTCTTAAGATTTTCTATTCCTTTGGTTATCCCAGTAGCACTCACCTTTACCCACGCAGATTGAAGTTTTGTTCCTTTTAATATGAGTGATCAGAGTAGTTTACCATATTTCAGAGAAGTGATGTGCAGAGTGATACTAATATTTCAGGTTTTGTACTGGAAGTATATCTCCCTGTTTATTCTGGAGTGACACTTACCTTTCTCTCAGCTGGTTTCTCTTTGTGACATCTTCTGATCCACTTATAACACTAACTTCTTTTTTCATGTGCTTCTGGCTGATGATCTTCCAGTTAATAAAAAATTCTTGGTTTAACTCTTAAATGTGCACCATTGAGGATACTGTGCTGTTACATTTAATCCTATTTCCATTACTCCCTTCCTATAGTCATTCATTTCTTGCATGTTTTCAGGAAGCAGATTAGGGCAAGGATTCATCAGTCTCCTTTGTGGTTCTCATGACATCTTTTTGTTCCTAGACCTGCATCAGATTTATCGTTTAATGAAAATCATAGCCCTATATCATCTCCCTTATATTCTGTTCCCACAGGCCTGCTTCATATAAGCTTCCCACTCTCCTCTTCATTCTCTATTTTTTTTTAAATTTAGATTATTTTGTATTAAACATAGCAGTTTTATTCCTAGAGAGACTTTAAATTTACTGGCTGTTACTCTTTGTATCAGCTTTCAGTTTGATGTTTGTACTATACTGTGCACAACAGACATTTGCTTATGATAGGAGTATATGTGACAAAAGAAATATTTTAAAAAATATTGTACACAAGATGCAAAATCTCCTCAGCATAGTAAGAGAGTATTAAGTCTAAACTATGCACAGTACATCTGTCTTATTCTAAATAAACACTTTTACATGTTGTTTCAAGACAACAAGGAGACATCTGATGTGTCAGCCTTGAGACGCTGGATATTTTAATGCTCACTGCCTGTAGCCATAATATCAAAGGAAAGGGTCATTAGTGGAATGGTAGTTGGTCTCAACTTTGAATTCCAGTCTATGATGAGAAAAATATTCAGGTTTTATTGTATTTTGAAAGCTTTAAAGGGTGGTGGTGATTTAGGAAATAACTTTTCCGTGAATATGATTATTAGCATCCCTTTTTACTGTGGCACTAAAACATACTCATTGCTCTTTAAAATGTTTTGTACAGGACAGGAGTGGCATATATACCTCTGATTCATATTCTGATGCACTCTAAACTATGAAAACATATCTGAGATCTTTCTAAAATATAATTTCTAAAACAAAGTATAAACCCTTGCAAACTCAGTCTTGTTATTCCCCCAGAAATAACTATGAGATTAAAATATTAATGTCAGTTAAAATCTTTCCTTCATCTCAGATAAAATTTTAAGATAAAATTAAAAAATAATAATAATAAAAAGTTTGAAAAATATCACTTTCTTTTACTTTCGTAAATCTGGGTAAAATGTCTCATTCTTCATTCCTTCTTGAGACCAATTCCTCTTAACCCCCACACCTCTTTCCAGCTTGTTGCTATCCACACTAGAAGCAGCTACATATGATGTATGAAGACGTGTTTTAAAGCAGAGATGGTTATCTTGAAGCTCTGTTTTCTGTGGTTGACCTTAGACATTTTTAGGTTTCAAGAAATCTAGTATTTTCACTCCAGTGGTTTTTGAAAGTCTGTCTCATGTGCCATCACAAAAAGTGCATGCAAAAGTATCTTTTCTGCTTAATCTAATTATTCATTCAATTTATGAATGTATCTCCATTTTATTGTCTGCTCCCAGAAGTAAATATTTTCCAGAATCAAATTATTCAACTTTCATCTCTACTTGTTATATTTGTGGGGAAGGAACACATCAAAGTAGTCAAAACCAGAAAACCAGTCCACAAATTAGGTATTAAAACCACATCTTATTGTGCTTAGGCTTGAATTATAATGCTTGAATACCAAAGGTTTGAGGAAATTTGAAAAAAATTATGTACAGCTAATAATAGTAAATAATCATTGTATCTAAGTTTACCCTTTCAATGTTTTCATTGTTTAGTTTATCATTTTAGCTAGTACTTGGAACAGCATAACACACACTCTGTGGTTTTACCTAAAAATTATATAACTGTATTTTTCTAAAACAAAATACAAAAGTCTGAAGAAATTATTAGTCCACTGAGGAACAAATAATGCTAAGAAATCACAAACATCCCAAACTGATTTTATAGTTTTTCAAAAGGTGTTGCTTTCATTCTGCTGTTCTTCCTTAAGCTGTTCATGCGCACGCTGAGCAAATTTTCTGTGTAGTCATAGTTTTTCTACCCACAGATAAATATCCATCACCATAACAATTCTCTTTTTGTACTGCCCTAAGTCTCTCTGCTCCCGCGACACATCCTGACTGAGATATGGTTCCCATCTACCAATCCTATACAACTCCGTCTTGCTGCATTTGTACCAATGTTCAGAAGGGACACCTAATCCCAGTGTAGAGTACCATTTTACAACCAAGTGGCAAATTGAATCATACTGCTGGGGAACTGCAGATCAGAATTAGAACTTCTGCTTACAGAAAAGTGAGTGCTAATACACATGAACTAGAGTGTTTCATGCCTTTACCTTAAACATTACTTGACATGTACTTTGTGCTTCAGTAGCTGGCTCAAACCCATGCAAATATCTAACCACTCAAATAAGCACTTTACAGATAATTAGCACTGAACCTGTTTAAATTCTGAAAATGCTTATTTAGTTCTCTTTGAAACCAGAATACTGAAAATTTCTGAAGATATTTGTAGGTTTTTTATTTTTAGGTTTTCTAGACATCTAGATTTTGGCCAAGAGTTTCTCATGTGCCCATATTTTTGCAGCTAGTTCGTACACCCCAGAAGCTTGCTTTCTCTGATGTGTGGCCCCTTCTATCTGAGTTGCATATTCCATTATCTCACATATGGAACTAATTTGAAAATTGCATTGTGAACACACATCTATTTTTGCCTAAAAAGAGATCAGGAAGTGAGAGTAAATTTATTCTTTATTTTATAAATTAACTCAGTGCTTAATGGACTCAGCCAATTTGTAAAAAATCTAGGTTTTGTGTCATACCCTGGCTTTAAATTTTCTTACAGTGACTGTTAGTCATCAAATGATGGCAAAAAATACTAGTGAAAGGTGTTTTAAATTTCTTTTGAAGTAGCTCTATTTTGCACAGTATAATTAAATGCTTGCTGGGTCAAAGAAAAAAATACAGTAAGTAAAGCAACCACTAGGGAGAGAAGTAAGAACTGAATATTAGTGTCATTGAACACCTTACACAATAACTTTAAATGCTAAATACAGCAGGGCAATTCCTGTCCTAGAATGCTCACTTATTGTGCTAGTTAGTGATATTTGCTTAGAGCATGGATGAACTTTCAAATTCCAGCAGGAACTGACACAGGTGTTTTAATCCCTACATTAGAAACTGGGAGTATCAGAAAGCAGGTGATAGATTTCTTGAGACATCTATGAAACATGATTTTGACAAATGAATAGCTTCTGGAAGTACCTGAAATTGTGACACACATATCCATTGAGACCCAAAGTGAGGCAACAGAAAATATGCTCTTCCATGAGACTGAAAAGATGTTCCTTCCATTTGGGCTCTCTTTCTGGCTAGCCTAAACAGGCCCATGATTTTTGTGCTAGTTTGTGCAGATTTATTTCTAAAATAGCTAAAATTGTACTGTAAAAAGAAACTTCATACTTAACTTCAGGCTGTCAAAGTCACCAAAACAGCTATATTGTTGTGTAGAAGACAACTAAATTATCAGAGGACTGTTCCTTCCTCTGTATCATGTGGCTTAAATTATGTGGTTAATTTGTATGTCACACAGAGGACTTCAAGCTTCTAAAGATATTTGAGTTGTATTTAGTTGTTCTTCTTTACAGCTTCTTCTTCAGTAAGTGCTGACCACCTATATACTGGAATGTTACCTCTAAAATTAAGATTAAATTAAGCTTATCTTTCTTATTGAAAGGAAAAAATAAATTTAAAAAAATCCCAACCAACCAAAAAAAAAATCCACAAAATACTCAGATAATATATTACAACTATGAATTCCAATGTGGACTCTGATAAACATATCTTTTCTGTGTGAAAAACTGCTAAACATCTCTACAGTAATTATTGCTAAGATAATGAACATTTAATCTAGAGAAGTTACTAATTTATTATTATTACTGCAACTTATTATCAAGAATATTCTAATTTCCTTGTAAATATGAGTTTTTGTTGTACATTGACAAAGTCAACCGTTTAAAATTTTGCTTATAACAAAACAATAAGAAACAAGTAAATCCAATACTAAATGTAAGTTTAAATGGATTTTTGTTTTACATTTCAAATTTTGTTTTTTTCTACTGAATTTCAATTATTAATCCTAGCTTGCTGATTAGAATTAAATGCCTTCAGCACATCAAATTTAGATATTTCAAAATGTATACAAAGAAAAGATCATACAATTGCAGCAATGTGACAGATCACAAGAAAAGACCAAAGTGGCATTTGGGAGGGCAATAACTCAAGCAATAACACAGAATGAAAGTTTGTAATTTATTAATACCAATCAGATTTGCCCAATAAATGTGTGAATCCAATACAAGTCTGAAAATACACTGAAAATGCATTGGTGAGTCAAATACTGCAATATATTTTGAGTAAAACCTTGGTTTTCCTAAAAGATTTATTTGAGAACAAGACTAACAACTTTATCAAGACTTAACAGCTCCAGCCGCTGAATGTTTCTGCCAATGAAGAGCAACAAAATAATGTACTAAGTGTGCCAAATTTATATATAAAAAAACCTCTTTATTAGAAATTGTACTTTCTGCTGATTTTAACAGGAGGTTAAACTAGTTAAAATTTATCTGGAAAAGAGCATGACAATATTTGCTGATCCTTTCCTTCATGATAGCAAGTGGAGGAGAGGGTAGGCAGACAAAGGATCTGAGGTTCTGTGAACAGAAGGGACATAGCAATCAAAATAGCAGGCTGAAGTGGAATCACCAGAAGCACAGGGATGTAAATAAAGAAATACTTCTGCCACAGTCTTGCGAGGGAATTTCTTATTCTCTTCATGGGGAGTCAGCACACTTGAGTGCCCCCTGAAATGCCTGCACACTGATGCACACAGACGGAAAGCAGGAAGAATTGGGAAACCGTGTGCAGCTACAGGATTATGACCTCATTAAAACAATGGAGATGTGGTGGGATAGATGACACAATAGAGTGCTGCAAAACACAAACACAGGCCCCTTAAGAACCACAGAGTGGGAATGCCAGAGGGAGATGTCCTTTGTGTGAGAAACAGGCTGGAATGCATGGAGCTCTGCCTTGTAATGAGTGATGAGCTGAGAGCTGCTATGTTGGGAGCTGGTGGGCAGATCAACATAGGTCGTTCCTAATAGGAAAGGAGTAGCTGAGATCTTTGTCAGACAACATGAAAAAGTCTCATATTCCCAGTTGCTGGTTCTTACGCTTGACATGTCACTCTGACATCTGCTAGAAAGACAACAAGGAAAAGCAAACTAGGAGGTTTCTGAACTGCACTGACAACAGCTTCCTGACACAGGTGATCCAGGAGTTAAAAAGGAGTGGTGAACCTGCAGGGAAGGAGTGGTCAGATGTGGAATTGTGGGACATCCTTAGACTGCAGTAAACAGGGATAGTGGGAATCAGGATCCTAATAGGCTGGACTAGAACAAAAAGCAGAATCACTACCCTGGTCATCAGAAGCCCAGATTTTAGCCTGTTCCCTTTAATCAACAGAGAAAAATGTGAAGTTCTGCACCTCGGGAGAAATAATTTCATGCAATAATGCATTGTGGGGTCAACTGGCTGGAAAGCAGTTTTGTAGAAAAAGACCTGGAGAATACGGTGGAAAACAAGTTAAGGAGGAACCAAAAATGTGTCCTCATGACAAAGCAGGCCAAGAAATCCTTGGCTGTATTTAGGAGTGTTGCCAGCAAGTGGAGAGAAGTGATCCTTTCCCAATATTCATCTGTGTCCGGTGCTGGGCTCCTCAGTACCAGGGAGAAATGGAGCTAGTGGAGAGGGCCAAGTGGAGGGTTACCAGGGGGGTTAAGGGACTGGAGCACCTTCCATAGGAAGACAGAGAGCTGGGACTGTTTAGCCTGGAGGAGGGTTGGAGGGGAGAGCAGCTGGAGGTCAGTCATGAACAGCATACTCCAGGGATCAAATACTGGCACCATAACTATTTAACATCTTCATTAATGATATGGGTGATGGGGAAGGGCTCATCCTGATCAGGCTTGATACAAAACCAGGAGAAATGACTATAATATACTAGCTATTGCACAGGTGTGCTACCATTCAGAGGGAAATAAAGAGGCTGGAGAATTGAGCAGATAAGAATCTTTTGAAATTCAGCAAAATCTTTGGTTGACCTTGCTTGACCAGTGGGATTGCACTACATAGTCTCAAGAGTTCTCTTCCAACTTCAAAAAATATGTGATTTTGTGATTCAGTAACTGATGAGGTACATTCTGCATTTATTCTCACTGATGTTGATAGGATATCATTAAGTGTCTAACCCCGAGAGGCATGCAATGAGCAAATGTCTCTGAGGGCTGTGTACTATCCTGTATTTAGAAGAGATCATATCATAGGTTAACAATCTTTGACAAGAGCTGTAAAAAATCAACTGTAAAAGACTTTGAAATGGCTCACTAGAAAGGATGACTGACTAATTATAGCTCAAGAAAATTCTGCTATATAATTTCTAAGGTGGTATTCCAAAGCTCATCAGAGTAATTTCCTTCACATCTATTGGTTTGGATCAGGCCCCCTTTCAATAAAAAAACCAGACAGTGTATAAAATGCATAAATAAGGAAATATTAAAAAAATACTACAGACAGAATTTTTCTACCTCATATAACATTTTTTTTTGACAAAATAAATAAAGAAATCACGTTATCAGGAATCTGGTAATTACAGACTTGCTATAGAACTTCTACTGGATGGATCTTTGACAAACAGGAAATAAAGAATAAGCACTGAATTAGCAATCTGGCTTCAAGAAATATGCCACATGTGCTGCAGCTTGTTACCTCACCTGTGATGATAAAGCTGTCTGAGGGTAAACTGCACATTGAAACAGCCTGGGTCAAAATACTGCTCTTCTTATTTACTGTACTTGGAACATTTTTATCAATTTTTAAATTTGATTTTGGAAATGATGCCTCCAAGCCTTATAAGCTTTACTATAAGACTGGAAAGGCTATAAACTTCAGATGAGAAGAAAGAGGACAAGGTGCCTGAGGAAGTGGGATTCTAATTTAGCTTTGCTTCAAAACCAGAGAGAGTAATGAAATCCCAGCCTAAAGGCTGGATTTGTAAAGATTATTTAGGTGTAGAAGAAAGTGTAGAGGGATGCCTAGTGTGATCTCAAAAGCATTAAACATGAGTTTAACAGGTGTTTCCAAAAACAAAAAGCCCATTTCAGTCTGTAATTGCCTAGGTACCTTCCAAACTAGATCTTAAGACTGTGAAAAGTGGCTCACAAAACAAGCAGCACATCTTGTTCCCAAATCAGATTATTGCTGAGTCTTACGCTCTAGGTCTGAAATCTCTTGTGTCTTGAGATGACTTGTTGACCTTGGATGGAAAAACTAGAAACACAGTTTTTAGTTTGGTTTACATCAAATTATTACCAAATATATTTTTATATTTTCTCTTATGTGGAAGCTCTTAAATCCTACTCTGAATCAGGAAAGAATTACTTACTGAAAATTTGGCTTACCTTCTTCCAGATAAGTTTTCACTAGTTTAACTGAATTGCCTTGTAAAGTGTACAATTTGCTTGAGTCCATACAATATTGGGCATAAATGTGAACCAGCAAAGGTGTTTCCCTGTGTTAAATCTGAAACTAGTGACTGGTACTATCCTAGTACTGACCCTTTACAAATGGGACAGACATAAAGCTATACATGGTTATGGAGCTACTTAGACCCTTTCAGTCATAAGCAAATATCAGGGAATGAAAATTAAAAATATTCTGAAAGGACAGGCTTTGTACTTTTTGGATTAAGTTTGCATTCTTATGTTCTCAAATGCATGTGTTTATCTCTGAAGGATTTTCTGCTATTTGCCTGAGACCAAGCTGTAATCAGTTTATATATATGACTTAATGAAAGTTTGATCCATTTTTTTGTGGGAATTATTCATGCATGTGAAGAAGAGAAGATATAATTTCTTCTTTTTTTCCATCATTGAACCTGCATTCACTTTGTTTAGTGAGTGCATCTGTTCAATTTCTTTAATATTATCAAGTAGTCAATGAGAGAAAAAACTATGAAATATGAAGGAGGTAAATGAAAATGACAAGGAAAATTTAGATCAGGTACCATGAAAATGACAAACTAAAAGATTTGAGGGAAAACCTCCCAGAGGAAGTCATGAAGGGTGCTAATCTAGAGATGTGCAAAATTAAGCTGAAAAAAAAATAGTTATCAGCAAATGTGCATTAGGGAATGCAGCAGAGAATTTAAGCAGGCTACCAGATTTACAGTGAGGCGCTACTGTTGCCTTGAAACATGCTCCTGACCATAGAGCCTCAGGGTTAGCAAGATCATACATTAAAAGACTTAATTAGAGAATGTAATAGGGTAGTAAATTTGATAGCCATCTTTTCGCTAAAAAAATTGGACAAGTGGACTGCCTTACTAGTGGCAAAACTAAGAGTTCAAATTCATGTTTTCTAGAATATGTTAATTACTCAGACTTATGAATGGGAAAATAGTTTTTCAAAGCACAAATTAAAAAAAAATATTGTTCATTTAAAAATGATCAAGGAGAAGATGAGGGAAATGAAAGAATTTTATTGACTAGTGGTTCTGATGATGGAAAGTAGCAGAATTTTAGCTTTTCAAAGAAATATATATATATGTACATACACCTGTGCTAAATTATATATAACATTACTGAATGCAAAGTGGAAGTGAAAACTGACTTAACTCTTCTAAAATCAGACAATTTTTTTCACATTATTGCACTCCAATATGCATCATACCTCTCTCCCAAGAAATTATTTTTCTACCAAGCATTTAAAATTTGATGATTGTGTTATAGTGCAAAAATTCTTAATTCATTTTAGAAATACTAGTTTAAAGCAAAATTAATGTGATTTTGCTTTTTTTTGTTTGTTTGCTTGAAGTGGTGCTCATTTTTTTAATCATTTTAAAATAATTCTCCTAGAAATAGCTGGGTTTTACTCATTACTTAGACAACATCAATGCTATTATGTGTATTACCAGGCTCTCAGAGCTTACTGCTAGGAGTATAGCAAACCATAAGGTTTTTGTACTTGCTCCTTGATTTCTCTGCATCTGGTGTAATTACTTTTTGGTGGAAATGTTCTAACTGGCTCTCTCACAGATCTCGATGGGACCTCCTTGTGAGTAATTTTTTTTATTTTTTTCATTTGGTGGAATAGGGTAAAAGCAGAATTTTAGCAATGTGATTATGAATCTATCTGAAATGGTGAGGTGCTCACACTTCACCATCACAGTGGTACTGCTGATGTATGTAAACCTCTAAAGTAGAATACAGAATTACATAAAGGCCAAGTAATGTAATTTCCATTCTCTGGCTTTATTGCAGGTGCTTAAAATTGTAGTCTTTTAAAATTTTTTAACTGGTCTTATATCACTCAAGTGACACCTATTGATAAATTTTTGAGCATATAATCATAAAAACTTTGTAATATTTTGTTTGTACATATCTATTGTAATAATGTGGTGAGTAGGAAGGAACTGTCCTTTTAACAAAGGTGAGTTTATCAGAACAAGGTCACCAGAACAACATTATCAAAGAATTATTTCCACTGCTACATAGTGAAAATGAAGACGTGAATAATAATGAAGCTCAGAAAGAAATTTAATATCTCCAAACAACAGCTATAGGCTGTCATACAAAACTACCTGATGGTGTCTAAAGATAAGGGATATACCTCTAAATTAGCTAAGTTTGATAAAGACATCTGACATATTCAAGCCTGGGGATGGATATGTGGGTTGGGTTCTAGACTTTTCTGTGTAGGAAAGCATACAGACAGGAATAACAGTATTTCCTTAACAAGGCATCAGACTATTGCCTTAAAGGTGACTTGTACAATGCAAAGTGTCAGAACATTTGGGGCTTTGATAAATGAGCCTTATATGCAGGAGCTAGAAACAATTTCCGCAACTGATAACATCAGATCTTTATTTCAAGTGCACCTCCAGTTGCAGCCTACATCCCTGCAGTGTGACCATTTTTCCTAATTAAGATTATCGTCTCTGCCAGGCTGAACTGTATCTACATCAATTAACTTATTCAAATTGATTATGGAATAGAGCCTAGAAGGAATAATGTGGCACTCAGTGATATTTTCTTTCATATGTCTCTTTACACATGCCTTTGTCCTTTACTTTGATCTCTAAAAAGTCTCACTGAATTGCAAATTCTACTCACCTCATTGAGACAAGCACCAGCATACAATGCCTTATCTGTGGGCAGAACACATTATACAACATGCACACTACTGCAAAACTGGTAATCAAAGTGATAACACTTCCAGTTTTATTATGTTTTCCTCACATAAGACCAAATTATGCTGATTCTCACACAGAGGCCTTTTTAACCTCAGTAGCACTGATGGATGTATGTAGAACAGTGTTTTTTGAGACTTACAATACTTATTAAACAATTTTTTTTATGCTGAATAACTTATCAGGCTCTTTCAATCCATTAATATTCATTTCATTAGAGTCTATATAATAATAAAATTACCTGAAAAAAAGAGATTAGCTTGAACAGTGAGCATAGCTTCATATACTTCAAGGAGGCACTTATACACGGAGATAATTTATTTTTTTCAGAATTTTTTTTCCTCCTAAGCCACCCAATTTACAAAGAGGGGGTTTACCATTTGCTTCATTGCTGCAAACACTGTTATAATGAAGAGGTGCTGTGTAACCAGGATGGTATTCACCAACATTTTATTAGCATGAATAGACTCACACCTTCTTTCATACAGCACTTGCATTTTCAAATATCTTCATCTTTCTTAACATTTCCAGAGCTATTTCAACTTCATGACTAATACTTGATATTATTAATAGGTTTATGTAGACTGTGATGTAAAAAGAATTTTGTCCTAAACAGTTCCAAGTTCTGCCACAATGAATGCCAGAGTTCTGACTAATCTCTGGAAATGTAGGAGAAAGCTTTTCATGCATGTGCTCTCCTTTGAACTAAATCAAGAGAAAACAACTGTAAAACCTAAGCTGACAGTATTCTAACACTGTGCTTCTGTGAGGTTTATGCTTGCTTCCTAAGAGACATTTGCCAAAGTGGGCATTAGTTTCAAGTACTGTAAAATAAACTTTCAAAATCTATCTGCCTTACACTGTGTAGTCATAGTTCACACTTGGACCTCTCACTGAGGAAACTTGTCTTTTAATCCATATGGAAAACAATGATGAGGAAGACTCCAAGGAGGAATGAATTGCTGGACTTGTGTCAGTGACATGAGCCTTTGCTTTGTTTTGTTTTCCTGCAGATAGAATGAATTCCCAGACACAATGGGCTTAGGCTGACTTGCTTGACTTTTACTGTCTCTACTCTAAATAGCACAGTTATGACACTGCAATACACTGTAGCAAGTGGTTCAGGAGTCAGGATCGTTTGTAAAAATCCGTGATCACAACATGCTGCAACTTTAAAAAAGACTTCTCAGGCGGTAATTCATCTTTCAATTGAAGTATTACTCAATCATTTTCAGAAACACTGATATTAAAATTATTTACCCTTGGACTTTTATTTCTAAACAAAACCCAGAGTCTGTGTAGCCAAAATTATCTCTTTGCTGCTTCCTTGAGGGAGGATATGGGAGGTGTTAACTTACCCTCCTAAGACAGTTCCAGTTTTCTGAACACTTCTGTAGAAATTGCATTCTTATTTCAAGTGAGCTAGACAGAAAAATTCTGATTAAACAAAACTGTGTCAAAATTACAATTCATTAAATTTGAAATATTTGTGCAGGGGGAACATAACATTTTGGCTTTGATGTAATGATGTGCAGTCCAGAAAAGTGTTCTCTGCAAAAACCATAAACATATACAAATATATATACACACTGGAAGTATTACTGCCTTTTTTTTTTTTGCCTACTCTACAGCTCACAAACCTGTGTGGCATCTTACTGTGCTAGGCACTTGCTCTGTCTATCAGATAAGATAGATAAACCTATCAAAATTTAGTAATAGAGGACATATTTGATTCTTTATTTATTTTATCCCATTATACCCACTTTGAAATCAAGCAGATGTATTTTGGGAGTGTGTGGAAATGGACAGGTAGTTTAAAGATACATACAGCTGTATTTCTTCAAATAAATAGTTAAATATTAGCCAAACAGGTCATTTTCTGTCCAATAAAACATCCTTATAAATGATTCAACCTTTCAAACTCACCTTCTTTGTATTAAAGAACTTCCTTTTTTTCTGTTTCTGATATTAGAAGTGAAAAACAAAATTAGATCAATCAGTTTATCTTATGTTAAAAGCAAGAGAATTTTATTCCAGAACAATGTCATATTAGGATGACATCTGCTGTATGCATCCAATGCTTTAACAATAAGCATAGAAGCATTTTTAGGGCACACCCATAATAATGTTTCTTTATTTTGAGGAAGAAAATATTAAATGCAGTATTGGAAAAATGCTTAGTAGGAGACTACATATTAAAAAACATCGTTGCTGTTGAATTCCTAAAGACTATCTTTGCAAGAGCTGGAAGTGGAGTTTTATAGAAGAATAATCATCAGGGTCTGGTCAGTGATTTCTATATGTACAGCATTGAGGATAAACATGTCTAAACTGAAACAGCAACACTTAATTTTTTCTAACAAAAACACTAATAATCATATTGTTAATTTATTACAGTACTGTGTGATTCTGGAAAATGTTTCTTTTCTGGAGCATGCCCTCCTATATAAACAATGTAAACTCTTTTCAAGTCTTATCCTTGGTATGTCCATCTAAAGTTTACCCTAGTGAGCAATGTCCACCTATTAACATTGAACTTTGAGCAGGATTGACTGACATAGTTAATAATTCCAATTAATGATTAATTCCAAATTAGGACCCCCGACTTTAAGTATTGATGGAAGTAGATTGAACTTCAGCCATACCATTCACATTTTGCAGAATAACCCCTCACTGTTCCATAAGTCATAGCTTTCTTGCCAGGGCTTTCACTTCAACAAAAATGTCCTTTGATTTCATTGGAATTCAAATAAAGGCAAAGCTGCAAAATTTAGAGACCCTTAACTCCCTTTGGCAGGTTTTCTGTAATAGATTTTTCTCTTCTAAGTCTTCAGTCTGGGAAAATAACACCATAACTATGTCTTTTAGTTAATATATACATAGAGTTTCTCACTTAGGCTGGAATCCATCACTTCAACTGTTATTGGTTTCTACATTAATTTTGGTCACCAGCACAGAGCAGCTTAGCATCTTCAAAGCTGATTGGCCACCAAACCACACCAGGCTTCTGTGAAGTTTATGGTTAGCCTGTGAGTAACATTATTGACTGGCATACAAATCTGCAGATAGAAGTGATATACTTGCCTACATGGGGACAAATTTGGCCAGCTCATTCACCGATGTGTCCTTTTTTATACCCACTTGAGCTTTACTTAAACATATGAATTAAAGATTTATTTTTTTAATATTTGTATATAGAAATATGCACGTTCAGTAAAATTGGAATTAGTGTTTATCATCAGGAGTTCTGCTTCCACATAATGGAGACAAATGCATATAGCAAAAGAGTAGACATATAAACCCATGGATGCCAGGAACTCTACTATGCTCACTGATGTTGGGAGCAAAAGATAATCCAATTTCTCACTTAAAATTATACTTAGTGATGACACTCCATTACTTGTCTTGATGACCTACAATAATGATAAAATTAATGCATTAGTCACATGCAATCAAATTGGCTCCCAGTAATACAGTCTGATTAGGAACAGGCTTTGTTTCAAAATTTCATTTTTTTTTTCACTGTACAGCAAGTGATGTCATTTGATTGGGAGGAAAAAATGAACTGAATTTTAGAGAGCAAATTGATTATACCAACACATCTGAAAACACTTTTTTTTAAAACCAGAATAAATTTCTGTGAAGTTTGATTTTATAGACAGGGTATGACTGAGAATTCAGCAAAAATATATTTGTTCTTTAAAGCATTATAATCAAAAGTAAAATATTTTCTTCTTTTTGTAAACTTATCTGATATACTTTTGGAGTCCTGTGACTTTTGTAAAATCACACTGTTACTGCTTCTTCAATCTTCCCTACATCTCACAGTCTGCAACTGCTCATGTTTACATGTGTTTGTGTGGTAATATAAAGTATGAAGACAATATCACAGGACACCAACTGTTTAACTCAAAGGAAGGAAAATTGCAAATTAAATAATTTTATACAAATTTAATGCAAATTATTTAGAACTTTGAGCTACATTGGATTACAATATGTACAATTAAAATGTTCATATAAACAGACAGGAAGGCTAGCAACAATATCACTGACATATCAATCAACTGTCATCTAAAAAGAGGTTCTCAACTATGGCCCTCTTCTGTTTACATTTTATGTTTTCAAGCTCAATATACTCAAAGCTTAAATATGAATTTAAAATTAGCATGCACAGCAGAAACTGAAATGTTTCAATGATGTGTGCTACATCCTCTAGGTACAGAAAGAGGAATAATGTATTATGGCAAGAATAGCTGCTGCCAGGTAATGCTATTATAACATTTCAAAAAGTCTGGAATGTGACTTATTGCCAAGTAGGCTTTTAGAAGAGAAAACAAGCAACTGATTTTAAAATGATATTTACTTTTTATCAATACATTTGAGTAAAAATATTAGTGTGGATTCCCTCCTTCTACCCCTATAAACACACTTTCCTAAGAGCTTATATTAAGTAGCAAAGAACTCTGCTTATTTAAGGAAATACATTAAAAAACTGAGAAACTTCATATTGTTTCAAATATAAAAATATGAAATCTGATTATCCTGATATTTTTGCTTAAAAGTACTTTTATCATCATAATATATTCAGTAACATGAAGGTTTCTTGAGCTACTTTGCAGCACTGAATGCAACATCAGCAAAGATAATACTATCATTTTACTTATATTATTTTATGTATCTAGATTACAAGCTAAAGTCCTCTGATGTATAAAAGGAGATTTGAAAACATCCTGCTTTGTGTATACTTTTTCTTTGTTTATATAGTTTCAAGTTATAAATTTATAAAATTACTATAAAAATAAAAAGAACCAAATACAGTTCTCATTCTTGTTGAGTAGTTGCATACCATAGTTCTTTGATTTTATTTTTACTACTGACATTTAATTGAATTCCAATGACATCAAAACTAACTTGGTAGTCTCACAGTATTTTCCGGTAGTATACTTACTGATTATTTAACAATAATTAAATATTGCAAATGGTTTAAAAAACCAAGCTGATATGCAAAAATTGAGTATAAGAATTTTAAATTAAAAGCACTGAAAAGGGACTACACAAAATAATTATAAGAACATTTTGAGAGAAAATGCACTGTGAAATATAAAATGCTTAAGAAAAAACCTGCAATTTGCATTTAAAAAAAAATTGTTCTGAAAGCCTGAACTATGTTACTAACATGTAGGGCACAATAATAACGGTGATGGTCACGTAATCATACCCTGGGAGTGTTGTAAGTTCTCACTATAAGCCTGCCTGCTGGAAATATTTTGCACAAAGGAAGAGACACATCTCCAGAAGGAACAATAAAGATGATTAATCTGGCAGACAAACTACTGCGTGGTAGGTTTCAACAGCTTCATGTGACTCTAAAATTGCCTTGTTGATTTAGGACAGTAACTATCTGCTTAGCACACTTCCTTTACCAAGAAAGGATAACAGTTAATACACCAGAAACAGAATCAATAATAAAGAATTGTTTAATATACATAAAGTCATACAAATTATCATTGCTTGAAGTGGCCATATGAGGCCACTACCAACAACCACAACTAGATTATATATTTCCTCAACCAAATGATAAATGATTTCAGGGTAGTGTGTTAGGATAGCCAGAATTTTAAATACCAAATATTAAAAAAAAAAAAAAATGTAGCATGAGACAAAACATACTATCCTATGGTGAAAACAAATGGATCGCCATTTTCAGAGTTAGCTACCAATTGGCTTATATATGATATTATACCCTTCTGACACTTAGGGCACTCCTCTTCTAAGATCAGGCAGGTCCCCTGAAATGAAGTTACTAAAACAGGGAAATTCAGCCTTTTCTTTTGCCTGAGGTTTGTTTCACATATATTGGTGACTGTTATGGCAGATTTTGGCACCTTGATTAAGTGTCTTAAAATCTACACCACTTATCGCTTGGTAACATGATCCTTGTGCTCAGAAGAAGGATTGCTAAATTGTAAATCACTGTCACCAGTTCTCAGACATGAGCATAGGACAAGCGAGTTGCACAGAACCAGTGTATGTGAGACATCCTTCTGCTTTGCTCTATTCTGTTGTGTCCTTGCATAGCAATAAGACAGATTACTTTTCCACCCTCCTAGACAGAAATCAAATCACATTTGCCCTTTTTAAAAATTAATAGAATTGGAATAAATATATAGACCTACCTTTGTTATTCCCCATTATCATCCTCTACTAGTTTTCAAGAAACACATTTTTTCAGAAAACAAGAAGGCAAACCAGGTGTTAGATTATGTTTGACAAATTCATATAATTTAAATAATTAAAACTAATTTGTGTTGAGAGCTACAGTTGCATTTTTATTAGAGAAACAAGTACAAATAGGCATCACAACAGAGCTGTTTATTCAATAATGAGATTAAATGAAATGGATTTTGTAGTCTCAATACTTTGATTAATGTGGCAATTGGAACTTCTGTGCCCTAACAATGTGGAAACAGCTGCTTACCCACTATAAATCTGTGAAACTTTTTTTTCTTTAAAGCTATGTATTTTAAATTATCCCTAAAAATATATTGTAAGCAAAATACTGAATGTTTTCTATTTAAACAATGTTTACATTATAAGCCTCAAATTATACTACTGTTTAATTTAATCACCAAAAAAGTTTTATTTACAAATAGCAGTATATATATTTTTATGTAATGTAAACCTTTCTGCATATCTTTTTGCTTATATAATATAGAAGTTATTGTATTAATCCGTATAGAAAAAATACTTTACTATTAAAATAATAATAAATTCTAAATTAGTTTTTCTACAATAGGGAAGTACAATTTTAAGAGAAAAATGTATTAATATAGCTACAAGCAGAATGTGCTGTGTATAACATTGCCTTCCGAGAACCAGTTAAAGCAGCAGAGTACTTACCCTTTGAACAAAAGGCATCAACATATAATTGCAAGAAATTATTATAGACTATTAAAGTTTTGAGGAAAAAACAAAGATGCAAAATTTCTGGAAGCAAACATATTTATAGAACTATAATAGAGTGTATTGTTCTCTGTTCATTAATGATTTTGCAACCATTTTTATTAGATATGCAGCATATTATATGTACAGGGACTGCATTGCACCAGATACGGACACATTAAGCCATGTTATTCTTGCATTTAAAAAATACCATTTGAATCTCTATCACTTATAGGATAAACCAGTCTCAGTTTGTGAATCTGTGGAAAACAGTAGCCCTCAATCCACCCAAAATCCACATCAAAGCATTTAAAATTTGAAGTATGTAGACATCTTGTTTCAAGTGAAACAGACATTTAGGAGTCAGCAGATGGACTAAAGAGTGTCCAGACAGAAATGTGAGAGCATTATCAATAAGCATATAGTAATTTGCATGACCCATCCTTAAATTTTTTAATGATACTATGACATAGGGATTCAATTCACTGTAAAATTACTAAAATCTACCAATTTTAATGCTTTCAGACTGTTTATTTTTTTTTCCAATAGAAAAATAAATCTCATACATTCGAAGTGGTACACAAAAAGACTGGGATAAAATTGATCAGATTTCTTGATAGCACCATTTACACATTCTTTAAAGTAAACATTAATATGCACTTTCTTAGAAAGCGATATAAATATATATATATATAAATACAGGATGTGCTAACCTCTGTTAACCATCTGAATGTGATGGAATAATCTATTTCTACTGTGCAGGTAGGCTTGTGCATGGTGGTGTGGCAATATAATTTTAAAAGTTTGTTACAGATGTGATGGGAAGCTGGAAGGAGTCGAATAAGCAGAAAAAAGAGTTTAGATCTACTGTAAGCAATGAGTCGGAATGAGCCGTTAAAGGTTAGAATTTATCATTGTTTCTGATCACTCAATGAGAAAAATGACTTCCACAGAAATAGATACCTTAAAACTTGGGGAAAGGGTGGCAAGGGTGAAATAGGATTGAAAGTCCTACAGGTAATAGGAATAACTGGAAGTGCAGACGAAATTGTTCTTCAGACCAAAGAGGAACGCAGCCGTTTAAAAAGTCTAAGTGCAATGCTGTGGTGCTGAAAGAAAAGCTCCTGGTGAAAAAGAAAAAAAGGGCAATGCGGCTCCGAGCGGCAGCGCGGTGGTGCTGAACGGACAGCTCCCGGCGCGGCGCAACGCTCCGGGCTGGCGTGAGGTGTCCGATCTGTATGATAAACAGCACACTGTGTCTCAGAGCGCCCATTCAATCTCAGTAAGTAAATGAAATATTGATTGAAAGTGACCCTGAAACAGAATGCATTAAAAAGACATAGAAAGCTGCAGAACTGAGGTAATTCTTATTCAGCATGTTCACCAGCCTCCCTATAGCAAAACAAGTCTATAAATAGTTGTATTTCATAAGATACTGTTGGCCCTTGTATCACCGGTTCTGTCCATTCTCAGCCAGTATAGTTGAATAGCCATTCTCGTACGCCTACCTGTGGAA